>NC_030418.2:1516353-1591353 GCF_001660625.3 Ictalurus punctatus
GAGAAACCTTAGTCCAAGTATCTTCCAAAACGATCTACTCCATACCTCCTACTTCGCCCAAAGTTGTCTATTAAAACCAGCGTTTTAAGAGACAACACGAATCCTGGAAGGTTCCTGGAAAGTAGACGGCAAGATGAACGGTATGGTTCTATCCTTGTTATATCCTTGTAATCCCTAGATCCCGGAGAAACCGCGGTCCAAATATCTTCTCAAAGATCTACAGCGCACCTCTGACGCCGCCACCTTCCAGAGATTCTACAGTCTAATAAAAACTATTTCCAGTAGCACCACCAGACCAGTATGAAGGTTCCTGGAAAGTTGATGACGAGATCCTGTTGTATCTTTTTATAAGCCCAAGATCACCTTAGTCCAAAGATCTACTGCACACATGCTGGTAATCCATTGTCCAAAAGGTTTCTAGAGGCGAATGACGGGGTCGACGAGATGTGCAAAGTTGTGTCTTTGTATTCACGTCTAAAGCAACAGGTGCAGTCGAGGTCCTCCCGAAGCGAATGCACACACTGACTAAGCGGCCGGTGTTTGCAAAGGGAGGCGCTCAGACTAGAAATACCAGAACACTTTACACAGAGTTTAATTAGTGTGCGCGAGCGCGCCACACGCGCATAACCATCGACAGAGTTCCGGGTTTCCGCGATACGCGCGTACGAGAGCGAGATAACGTTCAAGTTGGAACTGCCCTACTTTTCCAGAGCAGGAAATAATTACGGATTCATGCGCCGAGCCGCCGGAGAGACGGTTCAAAAGATAAACGCGATCTTCGACTTAAAGCGCACGTATCACGGGTTTTTCAAATATCCCCTTCCATGTAGCGTGTTATACACGTAGCTGTCTGCGAACGTAAAAGAAGTGTGCAGAAATCGAAGCGCACGGCAAAACGACAAGAGTTATCGACTCCCGGATGAAGGAACCGATTCTGAACAGCTTGAAGCGAGTCGTTAGTGATTCCAGACTTTACTTCCTGTACAAACCTACGTATGTTTCGTACGAGCAAAAAAACCCCGCCTCTCATCGTCATCGCCCACATCAGTGGGCGTGTCCTTTTCGAAACACGCTGACAGCGGTAGACCGATCACAACAGACTTTAGAACGAATCCTTTAGAACGAATCATTTAAAGAGTCGTTTGTGACGCTGGCGGGGGGAGAAAAGGTAATGCTGCGGTTTAAACCATGAGCACGTTAAAAGTGGTTTTTTGACCTCGGATGCATGTAAATCTACCCTCTGAGACCTTTAAGACAAAATTAGGCCCGTTTCAAAACCATACTAGGTGCGCTTTAAAGGTTAAGCTTAAGACATGCCCAGGTTGAATGAACTCAAATGTAGCCCGCTTTATGTTTTTGATGGTACACCTGGGACTGGTGAGTAAGTAGTAGAAATACTTTACCTACTGAAGGACAAATCAGTAAATACTCCGTTAGGAGGAGATACTACCCACCATCTTCCGTATACGTGATCTAATCCAAACCCTCGAACAATACGGAATACAGGAAGTCTGTCGTTCCCGATTAGAACGCTTCAGACTGATTCAAACCCGAGATCCCCTGACACCTGCGTCTATCCGTGTTTCGTGTACGGACTGAGGACTGTGTGTTTGGTGACTGCGTACTCACCCAGGCCCTGGTGGATTCCAGAACGCTCCTTGCGTTTGCGATGGCCACGAAGCTCGAAGCACGGCAGCCCCCCTACACGGGCGAAACACAGCTTCTTGTTGATGAAGAGGAAGAGGATGGTAAGCAACACGACGAAGACGCCGACTGCGGACAAGAAGCCGATGGCCTCGGGCGTTACTGCGGGGGGAAAAGGCGATGCGCAGAGCGTCAGAACAACGTCGTGCTTGCACACAGTAACAGAGCGTCCCACAATGCACCGCTTTACATCCCAAAGACTTCACGCGTTCGACCTTTTTCCGTACTGCTCTATACGACACAGGCTCGAACCCGGACGCTATCCCAGGGAGCTCGTCACAGCTCACACACACGCTCACACACCACGGACAATTCGGACAAAAATAACCAATAACCCTTGCATAAAAAAGTAGAAATTTAAGTCAGATTGTAGTGAATAGCAGTGTGTGTGTGTGTGTGTGTGTGTGTGTGTGTGTGTGTGTGCGCGCAATACTGAATGAGCCGCAGATTAAAACACCCTTATCCAAACACCCACAAAAGTGAATTTAAACCGCCATCCTTACTCAACACTTGACACACAGCTCCTTACAAGGTCATACTCTGTGCATATGTGTGTGTGTGTGTGTGAGTGTGTGTGTGAGTGTGTGTGTGTGGACCAATCTCACAGAGGCTTATCTTCTCACACAGAAACTGGTATGTGTGTCTGTGGGTCGTCGATGCTTCTCGCAAATCGCTGAGCGCCGATCGTGCACGTGTGTGCGTGAGTGTGTGTGAATATGTGTGTGTGTGTGTGTTGTTTTGTGTGTGTATGTACGTGTGTTGCATCTCAACCTTGCACTTTGCGGCATGTGTGGGTGTGTGTTAGTGTGAGTAGGAGGAGATAATAAGGTCGAGCCAAAGACTAACATCCCACACACACACAAGGTTACTTTATTATTTATTTATTTATTTGTATTTTTTTCCCGTTAGTGCCGGAGACGATCGTTTTATTCGAGCTGATCATAGGAAAGCGGTCGCTGAGAAACTTCCGGAAGACTTTCCCGTGTCCGAAAAACGTAAAAGCTGGTTCCGACGGGTTGAAATGAAAAGACAGTACAGTACGGCATGGGTTTTCATACTGCTAAGACTGTAATACGTGATGTGTGTGAGTGTGTGTGTGTGTGAAGAGTGTGTGAGTGTGTGTGTGTGAGAGTGTGTGTGTGTGTGAAGAGTGTGTGTGTGTGGCTGAGCGCATGGTTGAAGTTGGCATCCTCCTTTTTGATGTCTTACGTCTCTCATTCTGCAATATGTTAATTACTCGCCAGCACAACAATTAGCAAAGTTACCCCCTAATTACACAAAATATACATCTACACACACACACACACACACACACACACACACACACACCTCCGCAAACCACACAATGCAGCCCGTTTCCTTGGAAACAGCCAAGACATTTTTAAAAGAGCTGATATAACCATGTTAAACATACGCGCACACACACACGCGCGCACACACACATATGTATAGTATTTAAAAAAAGGTCTCGGGTTGCCATGGCAGTGTAGTTCCTAAGTGACTAGATGTTGGTCTTCATAACCGTTACTGCTTCCTGGGGGGGACAAGGGGTCACAAAACAGAAAATAAAGACCAAAGAAAAAGAACGTCGGTCTGCGTGATCGTTATTTGCTCCCAAAAAAGCAATAAAATAAAAATAATGCTCTCAATATTCTCGCATTATTACCACGCTGTACTTGATCACCTTGGCACCAGGGAACCGGAAATAAAAGACCTCGACATGCGAGACGTTTCTGTCTGTGAAGCACGAAAAAGAACAGCGGTGGGAATTACGGCGTTTTTACTCTAAGAATTAAAGCGTCAGATATTTCAGGGATCAGAGATAAGCACATAACAGCACAGAAAGTCTCACAGTGCTTATTTATTTATTTATTTTTAACCCTCCTCCCCAATGAGAGAGCGAGAGAGCGAGTAGAAATTAAAGAAGCAGCGCCATCTACTGTTCGGTCGTTAACTCAGCACTTTAAACACACGCCCTAATGACCATAATATCACCGACAGACACAAAAATGAATGAATATATATATATATATATATATATATATATATATATATATATATATATATATATATATATTTTAAATAAGGACATCACGGAAAGCGTCATCGTGCTAATGTTCCCTCTGAGTAACCGAGTAATATGTTTAAAATTTAGTCTTATATTTTATTCTTTGGCCAAAAATGTCTTCTAAGACTAATAGTGTATTTAGTAGAGATGGAATGGAAACAGTCGGCAAATAAACAAAAACAAAAGGTGAATGGGATATTGGGGGGGGGGGGGGGGGGGGGGGGGGGGTAGAATAAAATTCGATCTGATCCTGTAACAAATGGAAAAGTCTGGAGCTAGAAATGTGTACATATGAAGAGACTTGAATATATTATTTAGGATTGATTTTTATTTCTACTTGCAATGTTAGCACGTTCGTCTCACACCTCCAGGGTCCGGGGTTCGATTTCCACCGTGGCCGTGTGTGTGTGTGTGCGGAGTTTGCGTGTTCTCCCCGTGCTGTGGGGGTTTCCTCCGGGTACTCCGGTTTCCTCCCCCAGTCCAAAGACACGCACGGTAGGCTGATCGGCGTGTCCAAAGTGTCCGTAGTGTATGAACGGGTGTGTGAGTGTGTATGTGATTGTGCCCTGCGATGGATTGGCAGCCTGTCCAGGGTGTACCCCGCCTCGTCCCCGATGCTCCCTGGGATAGGTTCCCCGTGACCCTGAAGAAGGAGTAAGCGGTATAGAAGATGGATGGATGGAAGGATGGTTTAAATAAATGAATGAATATGGCACGAGTATCGATATCGGCTGCTCGTCAAGGTCTCCGTATCGATACCGGGGAAAAAAGAAAACCGACGCTAATCGTCACATCCGCTGAACTCCTGTCTAAAATCACATCATTGAAAAAAAAAACTGTAGCACTTTAAAACCAAAGCAGTTGTTAAGGATTATCACTTTATCAATCCTTCACTAAAGCCGTGTGTAAATGTCCTCACGAGCGTAGATTGACAGATTTAGCGTTAAGAAAAGCCAAACGGCCGTAACACGACCGAGCGCATTCCTGGTACCTTTAGCGACACCTAAAAGCTTTCACGTAAAAGCTTCCCGAGAGCTTGAAAACGTCGAAATGGTGACTAAACAGCCGAAAGAGGAGCTACTAAGCACAGCGTGTGATGAAACTTCCAGTAACCGCAGTACGTCCTCCTTTCACAGGGCGCCATTACTTTTGCCCTAACTGAACAGCTAGTCTTATTTGTTCAGCTAGTCTTTCTTTCAAGTCATTAATATGAAACGACTTGCGTTACGTGTGTGCGTGTGTGTGTGTGTGTGTGTGTGTGTGATTGAAATGAATATAATACAAACGCCGGGTTAATCTGTCACCGGTCACGTACACGTTATGTACTCATTCGAGAACGTCGGCTTACGTGTCGCGCCCGAACTGGTAGTCACGGGACCCGGACGATTGCGCCAGCATCGTCCCCCTGTTCTTCTGTCCATATTTACCGCCGTAGAGCGATAATAAATAATCCCAACAGCTAGTCTGATCGGTCCTTTCGCCCGGCTTCGAGGACGTCCGTCCGCTTCTTCTCCATCCGATATTTAAAGCTGTTTTAAAACCGTTTCTCAAGAATCAGCCTGCTTTCCGCTTACTTTACCCATCTCTCTCTCTCTCGCTCTCTCTCTCTCAAACACACACACACACACATCCTGTTTGAACCTGATTAGAAGCCGCACCCTTCCTAATTCTTCATCCTCAGCTCCCAAACCCAAACACGCGAGTGAAGACAGCTCCATCCGAAACTCCTCGCCCTCGCTCCTTCCTCGACGTCTACGACACACCGGTCCGCTAGACCCGACCGTAAGGAGTGCGAATCACACGACACGTTGTACCGGTCCGCCTTTGATTGACTTATTCACTCTCCCTGACCAAAACAACGCCTCGAGCAAGACCTTCCTACAATCAGACTTGACCCCGGAAAGTACCCTTGGATCTTGAATCTTAGGAGAATCCCAGACGCCATCTTAAGGCCTGTTCCATTACTGTATTAACAAGGGAAGATTTTTGGACAACACCTTGGAGCGTGAAGTATCGACTCAACAAATTTAGATTTCTGACCAGAAGGTCAGGAGGTCAAATCCTAGCACCACCATGCTGCTACTGTTGGGCCCTTGAGCGAGGACCTTAACCATCAACTGCTCAGTTGTATAAATGAGATACATGTAACTCTCCTGCTAAAAAAGAAGCGCGGAGAAACAAGTCGAAAAAATCTGCACGCGATCATTTAGTCGAATCAGAACTCAAAAAAAAAAAAAAAGAACTCTTTTGTAATAACCCGGACCGGCATGTTTGGAGAAAAAAGCGTTGCGCGTACGACCGCACATATGAACAACATACCCACAGTGAAGCATGGTGGTGGGAGCATCATGATTTGTAGTGGCTTCTCTGCAAACGCTACATGAAACATGAATGAAGCGATGTACCCCGACGTGCCCCAGATCCAGGATTACGGCGAATGAAATGATATGCCGTTAGACTTGATCATCCGAAGTTAAGAAAAATAGACCTACAACGATGTCACTCGAGTCATCGCGCGAGAAATATCTATTGATCTCGGATCAAAAAACGTCTCGCAGACGGTCGGACCACGAAACAGCGTTCGGTCGTGCTTTTCATTTCGAATTCCATCGATCGATCCATTACGCCTCGGAAAGGCTCCACAACAGATCCGTCGTCCTGAAGCCGTCACCACGACCGCTCCCATCTGTTCAGCGTCTTCTCGACTTTCATTTCCTGTGAGCCGTATCGTCTCAGCCCACATGCCGAGACTGGGTAACGACTTGCTCCGAGTCGGCCTACTGACGCCAAGCCCCATTAAAACTCTCCAGCGAAGAGCAAACCACTTTCAGTTTGATTTTCTTATTAAACTGGGAGGCCTTCGAGCGTGTTTAATCATTTCGCATATTCAGAACCGCCCTCAATACCAGTACACATACTATTACTACTACTAATCATCATCATCATCATCATCATCAAGCCACAATATTCAGATTAACATCTAGAAATAGGAAAGATCTACACTACACGACACTGCATCTACACACGTGACCTTCTCAAATCACAAATCAGGACTGCGACGGAAGCACTAAACCGCATTCACGCGAATTAGGCAGGAAGACTGTTAGGAAAGGAAACCGGAGGACGAAATCAAACACTTCCTGTCGAATAACACACTTACTTTTGTCTGCGTGAGTTGTAATGGGTTTGCGGTTCCTCTGCACGGACTTTACTGAGAGACTCAGTCATCACATGCATGGGCTTTTTTTTTTCTTTTTCCTTTCTATAAAACAGTAATAATCAGAGTTTGTTATTGTTCTAATCAAGACACTTCTCACAGACAGGAAGACGGAGGAAACAGCGCTGAAGTGATCAGAGTGACGTGATATGATATGGAAAGCACCCGACAACACGGCAAAGTATGCAAAGCTGTAGGGATTTTAAAAGAATCATTGAAAATAAATAAATAAATAAATAAATAATACTCCAAAAATGCACTTCGAATGCTCCGCCCTCATAAACGGAACGGTTTTTAACAAGGCCTAGCTATAAACTAGGGATTAAATGCGAGTCTTTTTCAGTGATTCGTTCGAATCTGTTCAGTTACACGATTCACTCGGATTCGTTCGCCCAAACGTGCAGCCTTTACACAGTGCCTCAGTGCTTAAAAACAACAACAACAACATATAAATGAAAAAAATAAATAAATAAATGACCAAAAGAAGAACTGATTCGCACACTGATCCGCCGGACAAGAGAGGAGCTAATCCCGCCGGAAAGATTCGTTCGTTTGAATCTCGGGTTCGACTGAAATGATTCGCTGACTCACGAGGGGCCTGTAAACGCACAGTTTTGAGTGTTTACCGAGCCAATGAAGCCGGTTGTAGATACGTACGGTAGTTTGTCTTTGTTTGGCAGTTGATTCAGAGACTGATTTTGTTTTTTATTGATTCACTTTAAAGACTTGTTCCAAAAGACTGAATCGTTCGTGAATGA
Organism: Ictalurus punctatus; assembly: GCF_001660625.3. Classification (NCBI taxonomy): domain Eukaryota; kingdom Metazoa; phylum Chordata; class Actinopteri; order Siluriformes; family Ictaluridae; genus Ictalurus; species Ictalurus punctatus. The sequence continues at coordinate 1,524,101 of NC_030418.2, forward strand.
CACGTGCCTACTATAAACACTGTAAATGTGGAGATTATTACTTTTATTATTACAACACTGAGTGGGTTTTCATTTCATCATTTTGTTGTCTGGACAAAAACTTTTATATGTGGAAAAAAAAAAACTTTTTATGGGCAAATTATGTCATTTTTGGCACAACCGTCACGTCAAGCAACTTCTTTTTAAGCGATAATTGAGTATCGTACACGTATATTTCTGGTAAGTCCTACTTCATTCTTCATAGATCTGAGTGCACTATTAAACATTTATATCGCTTTTATCTGGAGGAGACACATAATATACAGAGTGAGGAACATGCCGAGGTGAGTCTAACGTTGTAACAGAGGCCATTAGGACTCCATTAGACCTCGGATCGCATCGCAGCTAATAGCTATTTATGGGTCTTCATGCGTCCATCTACTTTACTGCCGATGTTAATGTTAACGTTAACATGATACACGTCATACACAGAGGGTGAAATGATGAACGATCTACATTAATGGAGATATACTGGCTGAAAACACGCACTCGTTCTCTAACACTGTTGCACCCAGGAGGCATCGTTTATACTGGGACAAGTTCGAAATAAATGCAGTAGCTACAGTACCTGCACGCCGAGTCACTGGTCTGCATTGGTTCCTGATTGAGCAATTAGAAAACAGACCATCATCACATGATGTTTAGTCAACTGTTGTCTAAAGTTTCCTTGTAGATGATTTCATTTCTTTCTTTTTGCTTAATGCAGGGTGCCAATATTTTCAGCGGAGACTCAGGGCGCTCTACGAAGCAATCAAATAAGGTGACGGAATTAACCGCGTTTATTTCCGCGTCCCGATAACGGCATTTCCGTTGAGGCTTTAGGGCAAGTCCGATCCATCTACGCTGCTTACGGGAAATGCATTCGTATTAAAGCTGCAGTTGGTAACATCACAAATGGCTCCTTTAAATGACATATCTGGCGAAATATTATATCACAGCTGCCCAGATTTTTGCTATGATTTGTGAAATAACAATCTTTTTGTGTGTGTGTGTGTGTGTGTGTGTAATATCATGCCATTTGTTCGAGACCTTATGATATCAAACTAACAGTTTCATTGTTGAGCTATTCATAGGAATGAATATTTTCGCCCTAACATCTAATATCACCGCACAGCTTCACCGTCACCGCCGCTGTGCTTTTGACAACTCTTTCAATCTTCATTTAAAAAAACAAACAAAACAACAACGCTACAATTGGAAAATACTATAAATTGATCAATCTACAAGTTAGAAAGTTTGACTTTAACTACTAGTTATACTAGTTTGCAAGTATAAACACGACAAGGCTGTAGTAGATGAGTTTTCCTGTACCTTTAGAATAAATATATATAAATATATATATATATATATATATATATATATATATATATATATATATATATATATATATATATATATATATATATATATATACACATATTAGGACATCACAAGCACTAATATAGACCCCTCACTATTTTTACAGGAATTAATACACACCTCCTAGCCAATCAGAAACGAGTATTTTATGACGTAATGTTTATGACCTTACACATGGCAAGATTAATATCATTTCGTCATATTTCTTACATCAACAAACAGAAATGAGAAGGTAAAGAGAAAGAAAGACAGAATATGAGTTGTACAAGATCTCACACACACACACACACATGAACGCGTGATGCCTACACGTGCACGCGCACGTCCAGGACAGTCACAGTCCATTGCACACTGTATATAACGTATATAAAGTAAAACATTAAATCAACAGGAAATTCAAAGGCATAATGGAGTAGCTTTATAATAAACATAATAAACAGGTCACTTACTGTCGGCTGCCATTGCTGAAATGGATCAAAGAGATCCAGTAGGTTTTTATTTTTTTTCACTCGGCTCTTCTTAGCTTCATACGCCCGTTTTTCTTTATTTATTAATGATATGTATGAATATAATGATGTGGCGTGTGTGAGAGATCCCGCATCAGCTCATTCCCCCCACTCCGGTTTTATCATTGCAGCAGATGCAGTGGGATTTTTTTTTTTTTCTCCCACAGTGACGCGGAGCGCGCATTCTGCCTCCAGTGCGCATGCGCAAGACACTCAGCACCCGTGCAGGCCCCACGTGCTCGGGTTTACTTCTGCTTATTCCCATGGTGCATGCGTTTCACATGTTATTTTATTCAAATATATCTCCTTGGCTGTGCCTTAAAACCCTTTTGAGGCAATATTTCGTATTTTTAGGCTATTTAAAGGTGAAATACTATTTTACTTTGTCTATTCACATATTAGATAGATAATTTATTGGTCCTGAAAGAGGAAATTTGTTTCCACCGTGGCTGCGTAGAAAAACAAAAGCAACATCATAGATATAAACCATTATACACAATCCCAGGCATAAAGCGGAGAAGGGAACAAAAAGAAAAACATCAGGATCGTCATACAACAAATGCATCTGGCATCACAATGGCTGAGTATCTATGTGTTTAATAGCCATCGGAACAAAACTCCTACCATAGCTGGCCTTTCTGCACATGGGTAGTCTATACCTGCGAGCCGAAGGAAGGGGGTTGAAATAGTGATAAAGTGGGTGGTTTGGATCATTTAAAATTTGATGTGCCTTCTGAAGGGTATATGAAATGACAGTCTGATAAATAGGGGTTGGGAATACCGATAATTTTTCTCCCTAAATGAGTTATTTTCAAGAGTTTGTTCTTATTGGTAACTGATAGCATATAGAAAAATCGAACGGCACCGTACCTGAGAACCGGTTCCATAATACTTCGGTACAGAAGAAGAAGCAGACTAGGCTGAACAGACAGATATTTAAGTTTACGGATAACTGTAGGTCTCCGTCGACAGCACTTGTAAATACCTAGTGTCCTGATTGACATTGAGATGTTTATCAAATGTGATGCCCGGATATCTGAAACACTCCACACTTTCAACCATCTCTCCGTTAATGGTAATACTGGAAGGATGGGTCGGTGTTTTGGAAGAGCTAAAAACCAGTTCCTTAGTCTTTTCGATATCGAGGTGGAGAAAGTTATCATCACACCATGTACTAAAATGAGCCATGGAGCGCTGAGAGGCCAAAAAAGAAGCATCGTCCTTATTAAGCAATGCAAGAACGGCAGTATCGTCTGCATAGTTAAAGTAATGAGTGGTGGTGACTGGGCATCCTGCTTAGTTAGAAGGGACTCATAACGCAGCTCGTGGTAGTGTTCGGTTTGTTGATAGTTTATGTTCATATACGTGTCCTCCCATGAGTGACTGTCAATAAAGTCCTAATGGTCCTCGGATGACTTGTGTGCTGGTGGGGGTTTTGTATGCAAAAAAAAAAAAAAAAAAACACGACAAGAAACAACAGCAATGACTTTTTACAGAAGTATTTTCACCATATCGTGTGTAGAAAAACCTATACATCATTAACTTATACATCTTTTAAACATCAGTCACTAGTCTCCGTGTATACATGGTATTAAAATGATAAAACAATTCAAAGATTATGGGGTAAAAAAAAAAATACACTTGAAATAAAAGTCTGTCTTTTTGTGTGAAGTATCTCGTTTGATATTTCTAGAAATATTCATCCATAGTGATGTGTCACTGGTTTTGTCCAATCAGACACGACCAGCTACAAGCCGGTCCAATCATATTTCAGCTGTTACAATCAGACACGCCCTTTTACAAACCCATTCTATCAAACTTGACCTGTTACAAGCCGGTCCATTCGGACATGATTTGTCACAAGCTTTTACAATCAGATCTGACCTGTTAGAAGCCAGTCCAATCAGACACAAACAGGTACAAGCTGTTACAATGAGATCTGACCTGTTAGAAGCCAGTCCAATCAGACACAAACAGGTACAAGCTGTTACAATCAGATCTGACCTGTTAGAAGCCAGTCCAATCAGACACAATCAGTTACAAGCCGGTCCAATCAGACAAGGCTTGTCACAAGCGCATTCGAATTAGACAGGACCTGTCACAATCCCATCCAAACAAACTTGACCTGTTATAAGCCTGTCCAATCAGATGCCTATCCAATCAAACACAGCGTGTTACGAATTAGATATTACCGGTCACAAGTCGGTCCAATCATGTCTCGTCTATTAAAATGCCCAACCGGTAAAAAAAATAAAATAAATAAAAATAAAATACAAACCGTGATCGGCTCATGAAGTCAGATATTTGACAGATATGACAGGAATCAGACAAAATTCTGTCCAGTCTGGTACAATCAGTCATAAACTTGTCAAAGTTGACAAGGCCCATCACAAGTCCAATCATGTGTGGCTCATCAAAAGCCTCTCCAATCAGACATGACCCGTCACACGCTCGTCCAATCAGACATGACCCATTATAAACCTGTAAAATCAGACACGACCCATTATAAACCTGTCCAATCAGACATGACCAATCAGACACGACCCATTATAAACCTGTCCAATCAGACATGACCCATTATAAACCTGTAAAATCAGACACGACCCATTATAAACCTGTCCAATCAGACACGACCCATTATAAACCAGTAAAATCAGACATGGTCCATGAGCCGGTCCAATCAGGCTTTGTTGTTTAGTGTTCACTACGCATGCGCTCTTTCCAGATGAATCTTCTCTTCTTTTTTTCTGATGAACAGATGAGAGGGGGGAAAAAAAAAAAAAAAAGACAGACACCCGGTCAGTGACGACAAGGAAACAACAATAAAACACCTTTATATGATCAGTCCAGATAACAGTGCTGTCTGATTTGACTCACCTTCAGTCTTTTCACCCTCCACCGCGGTGAGGCGCCATAACCGGGTTGTGCGCTGCAGCCCCCCGTTCTCGCTTCCTATTGGACGAACAAGCTGCCGATCAGCATCTTAAAAGTCATTTTATATCTAAAGAAACACACGCAGGTAGCGACGGATATTCTTCTGCTCTGTTCCTGTGCGTCAGTGATCAATCTCTCTGTGTAACACCACAGAATTATAGCCAACTCCATAATTATTGGCACCCTACATGAAAATGAAGTGCCGTTTTTGCGGTTAGACATATATAAACACTGCGTGGATTTATATTAATATATTTTATATACACATACACACAGCATTTATAATACATGTCTCTTAGGTCGTGCACATATTCTTTCATTCTACTTCTTCTTTTTAAAAAGGAAAGGTGAGGGTTTTTGGAGAATAAATTCATTCCAATTAAAGCTTTATTTTTCAGTGTGAGATGAAACTAATTACCCACGGCCAGATTTTGTAAACATCCCATACATTTTATACTGGACGTGACTTTTAATATATATCTTGTTTAGTCCGAGCGACCTGTTCGCGAAACAAATCGCGTGCGTTTTCGGATCGCTCCTCTCACTCACCTTCGGCCGTGAAGCGCGAGCTCGTGCGCATTTTAAGAGACGGGGGTTTCCTGAACCTGGGGATTTGCCGCGTGGATTCGGAGTCCTGGGCCGCCGAGGTCAACTCGATTTGTCTGTGACGCCGAGATCTCGAAGCCTGACGCGCAAAAACACATTACACACGATATCGTTCAGGTGTTATCTGTCGTGAGTATTTACTCACGATTGATTCGCTGCGTTGTGATGGTCTCGCATTTCAGCCAGACAAATAATCCCGATAAATATATTAACTCATTTCCCTGTTCGTAAGAAACTGTACCAGACACGCACACACAAAGTAAGGCTTGGAACTAAAATATAAAGCACTTATCAGTATGTATTGTTCTTCCTGCAAGAATATTTACAATTATACATCGGTGCATAATTCTATAATTACTTCAGGTCCACATAATCAATCCATTTTGAATCATGATCACATACGTTCATGTACGTTCAGCGTCTTTATAATACGCACCTCCACAGCCTGCGCGTAAGACCTGGATTTGATGGAGGCCAGGAGCTGAGCTCTGCGAGAACTCTGCAGGAGAGGAATATGTTTACATGTTTTATGTTATGTATACAGTTTGATCAATTCTCCTGTGTGATGATAATTATAATTATAATTATGTGTTTGTTTTTGTTTTATTTAAAAATCCCACCTCATCATGAGCCTGACTTGACGTTCCTTCTCCTGCGTCTCCGTCACTCGGACTGCCAAACTCCTACACACACACACACACACACACAACGATCACAACTCCTTCTTGTCCTGCGTGCGTCTCACACACACTTCGATTAACACTCACGGCCTGGTTCTGCTGCCAGCTGCAGAACGTGAGGACGGCGCTGCGCAGTTTGGGCACCAGGTTGGGTTTGACGAGACTCAGATTGGACTGGGGCGGCCGTGGTAGGATGGCCTTCTTCAGCCCTTCGTAGTGCTCGTGGACGTTGGCCAGCTCCTGGAAACCGTACCACAGAAATGTCAAGTATCAGCAATGTATCATTATTATTTTCGTGTCGTTCTGTCGTTCGTCTCGCCTCGAGCAGGTCGGTGCCGATGAGCTCCTGAGGTCGGGTCGGCCGGTCCACAAACGACTCGCACAGCTGCTGCCTCCTGTCCACCCTCTTCTTCTTCACCTGAAAGGACAGCTGTGTCCAGAACGCACAGCGAAACAGGGGTCGTGTTATAGAAGTAGGATTCGGGTCACAGTAATAAAGTCAGAGGGAGTTATGTAGTTTAAACGGAGATTATATGTGACAGGGACGCTATACCGTAAAAACAAAAAAAATCCCATCACACTTATCGTAAAGGAGTAGGGGTATAACCCCAGTGCCCACCCCCCAATACTACGTAAAGTGCTTTGAATGTCTAAAAAAGTGCTATAGAAATGTAAGGAATTATTATTATTATTATTATTATTATTATTTTATATAAGCTAGGAGAAGTAGATCCAGGTCTTGCTGACGTGCTTTAAGTCACAGTGGGACTTCATGTCTTCTCTAAACATAAGCTGTACTTTAAAAACATACAGCCGAAAGCTGTAACTTTACGGAGGCGGCCATCTTGGATAACTCAAAGCACCAGAATCGCCTTCCTTGGGCTGAACTGTGACCGAACGCTGGAGGAGGATAATACAGGTCCAATCTCCTTGCTGTTCTACAAACGTTGTCTTACTAGCGTTGTCGCTGTACTAACGAGCAGGGTTTTAGCTTGATACTACTCTTAGACCCTGATCTAGTTGCACTAGCATGAAGAAGAAGTGGATTTACCAAATGTCTCCCCCTCCCCCCTTCTATATACATTACACTCCAAAGTAAGAGATAAAACCCACCGTGTCCGGCATGGCGGTGAAGCAGACGGCTTGTTCAGACAGCAGTTTCTTGAGAATGTACACCACGTCATAGTGCTGCGCGTTCACCGCGTCCTGCTGGAAACGGATCAGCTCGTCCCAGTCCTTCAGAGCGATGCGGATCTGCACGATCACACGTCATATAACTACGCAGTCTATAAGGCATAATCGTGTGTCCATGCACTTGTACTAATACATTATCGTTTCTATAGTAACAGCTCGTTCATAGGGATAATACGTCGATACATTGAAAATGATAACCCTGTTATTTAACAGAGCGTCGCCGTGGTGACGTTTCCTGTTAAGAAGTCTCCAGTGTCACCGTTTCTGGTTCCTAGAAAAGTAGAAACGTGTTCCACGGCTTCTTCAAAGCATTCGTTCATTATCTACGACAGAGACGGAATGAATTTATGAGAAGCGAGAGCTCGCGTTCCGATCGGGAGGCTTTACCCGCTCTTTAGGAACGTTGAACTGAGAGGTGTAGAGGCTGTAGAGCAGGTAAAGACCTCCTACACGGATCTGGAAGGAATACGGAGGGAGCAGGTACTGAGACGCTGCAGACAGAACCAAGCGTGTGAAGACCTTCTTCTCACTGGGCTCCAAGATGCCACTGAGAGAGAAGAAAGAGAGAGAGAGAAGAAAGAGATTTATAATGGTCTGGAATGCTTTAACATCCTTCAGCAGTTTGTAAAGAGAAACCTAAACTACACAAATAAACGAAAAAAACACACACAAAATTGAATCCAGAAATTATACTCCGAAATATTTGAACTGCGGAAGCCGGTACCGTTGTTCCTACCGATCTTTGATCACGATGAAAGTATTACAGATATGACTGAAGTTAGCATTAGTGCCAATGTTGCTTATGGCTGCTTTAATTTCTGCTTCTCGTTCATTATAGTACAACAGTTTCTCTGTTCAGCATTATGTCATATAATGCATGTAAAACAGACACCAAATAACGTGCTGGTTTGACAAATTCGACTTAAAGTAAAGTATCTGTTTATAAAGGAGAAGTCGGGGGGGGGGGGGGAAGGGGGGGGAGAGTGAGAGATATATAGAGAGAGGTAGATAGATAGAGAGAAGGGGAAAGAGAGCAAGAGAGAGAGTGAGATAGAGAGAAGGGGAGAGAGAGAGAGAAAGAGAGAGAGAAGGGGAGAGAGTGAGAGATAGAGAGAAGGGGAAAGAGATAGAAGGGGAGAGAGTGAGAGATAGAGAGAGACAGAGAGATAGAGAGAAGGGGAAAGAGAGATAGAAGGGGGAGAGTGAGAGATATATATAGAGATAGATAGATAGAGAGAAGGAGAGAGAGAGAGAGAGAGAGAGAGAATTGGAAAGAGAGAGATAGAGAAAGAAGGGGAGAGAGTGAGATATATATATATATATATATATATATATATATATATATATATATATATATATATATATATATAGAGAGAGAGAGAGAGAGAGAGAGAGAGAGAAGGGGAAATAGATAGAAGGAGAGAGAGTGATTCTATATATATATATATATATATATATATATATATATATATATATATATATATATATATATATATATATATATATGAGAGAGAGAGAGAGAGAGAGAGAGAGAGAGAGAGAGAGAGAGAGAAGTGCAACTTGACATTCAGCTCCACTTACTAAAATATACTGGAGAACTTCATCTCTCTCCAGATGGCTGAAAACTCCTCGAACCGCACAGACGCCGTGGCCTGAAAACGCGCGAGTAAATCCTCACAGTCCGTCTTCAAAGTCTGTTTAAAATAATCCATCTTACCCTCTCAGCCCCGGAAAACAAAAACACTCATTAACCCGGAAGTTTACATGAACCGCGTGCTTCTTCTTCGTCGTTCGAGCGGATGCGGGATGTTTACCGACTCGAGTGTTGCACCGCCATCTTGTGGCCTGAATAAGAAATACACCGTCACAGCACATTCCTAGTAGCGGGTCAGAGTCCGTTTTCCTTTGGATATCATCCAGCTCTCCCTAATTAGAGTTACTTTTGCTACCTTGTTGCCTGTATGCTTTACTGGTTATAAGCCACGTGTTCCTTTATAACCGGGTTTAGTCCGGTACAAGTTAAAGTCTTAGTTATTCGTGTTAGTTGTATTTGTGGAGTATGGGTCCACAAAGCCTTTGTCGGTTGTGTCTTTGAATGTTAGAGGAATACCTGACAGTGTGAAAAAGAAAAGCAATGTTTTAATTTTATTTTGTAAGAGAAGCACAGCAGATTTTTATCTTTCTTCAGGAAACGCAGTCAGGGAACTCGGATGTTTTGGAGGATACATTGAGGAAATACCATTTACTCTTAGTCACGGCAGCCTCTACTTGGCTGGATCTGATATACTGGTAGGTAGGGATTCAAGGGAGTATGGTAGAAACAGTGTGTTCAGATGACCAGCTGGAAGTCTAAATCCGTTTCAAGCAGGAGAGACGATTCATAACAGAAGCTTCCTTAATCCACTTAAACTTTGTTCATAACAACAACAACAACAAAATCACTGGGAAAGTGAAATAAGACACTTACTCCAACATTATAAGTGCACCTATTTTATTAGTTATATATTAGGACTACACAGTGCACATTAGACAACCCCCCTCCCCCAAATAGTATTTGCCATTTGTTTTGTTTAAATCAATGTTTAACCACATGAAGAGGTTAAGCATTCAACCGCTCCAGCCACAGCTGCTCCTGTAGCCGCCACTACGGCCTGGCCAGCAACAGAAAGTCCAGCAGCTCCTGAATATCACAAGAACATGAGTAATGAGTAATGAGCAAGTAATGAGAGAACTATTGCTATTTGCTTATGAAGCGCAGTTCTGATTGTGTCTGTGATTACCGACGGACTGGAGGACAGCAACAGCACCTCCTGCTACTACGCCCCCACCGTTAGCAACAGCTGCTGCTGACATCACCGACGAAGCTATGGATCCTGCAGCGATGCCTCCAGCAGTGAAACCCAACGCTGATACCACAAGTGGAGCTGCTACTACAGCGCCAGCTTAAAGACAAACCAGTCACTACATACCGTACACACCGCATCCATATCATCACTGTAGTACTTGGTGCAAAAGACAACACTTTAGACCTACCTGCTCCAGCTCCCATTGCCACAATTGTGCCTGGGACAAAGTAAAAGATTAGAAAAAGATTCATATTAGTGCACTAAAAAGCGTTTATCTGATCAAATCCGAACAGACAGTAGATGACTTACCCAAGTCCATTTTGGAATCCCTGCTAGAGAACCAGCACAAGTGAGTGTTTTTAAAGAAGGCAGCTGAGAGGTGGAGCTCTTACTCAGAAACGAAACCTACAGCCTGAGGCGGAAACCAAACCAAGCCAAGACCCTGAGAGCTCCACCGAGAGGCTGCACTGAGCACATGAACTGTTTGGTGTGTGGTGAAATCTACTAAAATGAACCCTCGTCATTTCCACGTTGTAATGTTAAGATTCAGACAGAGCTAGATTTTCTGAAGTAAAAAGTTCCATATTTACATAATATAACCTTGCTGAGGGATTCAAATGATTTTTTTTTTTTAAAAAAAGCATAAAAAAAGCACACTGACCCATGTATTATCACAATATACAGCAGTAATCTAATTATGGACCGTATTCTGAATAAGACACTATTCTGATTAAGGTGTTTACACGAGTCGCTTTTAGAATATTCCTTCCATGCTCCTGTTTTACATGTTACAGGACATAGATCGATTAACGACACGTGTCATTACGTCCCCACGCCACGTGTCCCGGCGTTCCCTCCAGAATTTCACGTATCGACACGGAGCGCGTCTTCGTTATGGGGCCGTATACGGTTTTTGGGTGTTGCCGTTTTTAATTTGACGAAAGCTTCGAGCGCGGTTGATTATTTATCATGTACTTCGATAACGCGGAGCAATTTAATATCAGAACATACGTTAATTATCCCGGATGATTCTTTGTTTTATTTTCGAGCCGTGTACCCAGTACCCTGCACGGGAGGATACAGTAATCAGTTTCAACATGCGTGCTCCGAATGCAGATCGTCTCGTTACTGTTTAAAAATCTTCATCTTTTTATTCCGTGCCGCAAAACGAACACACCCTTATTAAGTCTGATTAAACAGTGGACAATTTACTACGATTCATCTTGTACACACTCCCAGAAGACAAGCACGGGTAGGTCTATTTGAAGAAGCGGCTGGAAGGTGGAGTGCGTACGCAGAAACAAAACATCTCCTTATTTGGAAATGGAAACACAAAGCTGAGGACGAAACAGCGAAACGAATTACATCTCACGCTGTTAGTTAAAAAAAAACCTACAAAACCTGACTGCCGAGGAACTTATTTGTAGCCCTTTCTACTCATCTAGGGTTCGTACAGATGCGTCCTAATGAAGTTCCAGGACTTTCAAGGACTTTACAAGCACTGTCGTTTTCGTTTTCAACGACTACGCAAGAGATGCCGTTCAAACATTTCTCAAGATTGCACCGTAACGTCAATAAATGGACAGTCCCAAAAGTCTCCATACTTTCCCATAGGGGCAATTTATTTATTTATTTTTTTTTTTTTTTAAGCTAACTGTCTTCCAAAAAATTTTTCATACTTCGTTTATTTATGAATTTATTTTCCGGTAGCCTTTAAGAATACCTTTGACAAAAGAAGAACGTATTGACGTCGTTCTCGCGGCCGGATCGGGAGGCTGTCGCAAGGTTGCGACGGACTTCAATGGGAAACACGGCGAGCACGTCACGCACGACACGGGCGCCAAACTGGGAGCGTCACTGGCCGCTCTGTTCTATGGAAAGTAGCTAAAGTTTGTCCAAAAAGTCGCTAGATTTGAAGCACCTTGTACGAACCCTGTTCATCGATTGCTACGATAATTCAGAAAGGTTTGACAACAGAAACTTAACAAGTTAACAAGGTTTGAGACAAAGCCATATGCAGGAGACACTACGCCATTGGAGACACTCTCCGTATCATTAGTGACACTCGCTACGTCATCAGAGGGACTTGTTAAAATGCCAGAGGTGCTTGGATCGTCAGTGGGAACACTCGCTACGTCGTTGGAGATGGTCAGTACGTCAATAAAGACACTCGGTACATCACTGGAGACACTCGCTATGTCATCTGAGACACTTGATTTGTCATTGAGGGAGGCACTAGTTACACCCTTTGTGACACACTTTGTTGGACACATTGTACACACTACACCATCAGAGACTTTTGCATAAGTTTTCTATCTATCTATCTATATACATATATATATATATATACACACACACATACATATATACATATACATATATATATACATACACACATACATATATACATATACATATATATACACACATACATATATACATATACATATATATACACACATACATATATACATGTACATATACATACATACATACATTTATATATATATATATATATATATATATATATATATATATATATATATATATATATATATATATATATATATATATATATATATATATCCATACATTGTCTGGCTTTTGTTCAAGAACTAGGCCACCATTTGCAGTGTCACCTTTCTGAAGTCGCAAGTCCCATTGTGTTGTTATGCATAAACACTGAATGCTTTGTTCTACTCGGTTACTCGGCGATGGCATTCAAGAAGCTCATCACAAGTTACCAGGAAATGCTGAGATACTGTCTTTCACCCCTAGTTTCCTACATTCAGAAAACCTTCACTGGCACGTTAGAAAATGTGCCAAATCTCCGACGCTTCGTCCGCCAAATGCTGTAAACGTAAATGATTATTTACACGTCGTTTGAAACTTTTCTTTGCTGTTTTTGAGCTGGAAGTCTAAATCCGTTTCAAGCAGGAGAGACGATTCATAACAGAAGCTTCCTTAATGCACTTAAACTTTGTTCCTAACAACAACAACAATAACAACAACAACAAAATCACTGGGAAAGTGAAATAAGACACTTACTCCAACATTTATAAGTGCACCTATTTTATTAGTTATATATTAGTTATATATTAGTTATATATTAGGACTACACAGTGCACACCTTCATCTAGATGAAAACAAGTAAAAGGTCTTCTTCACATCAGAAAGAATTTTTATCATTAGGCAAACCCCCCCCCCCCCCCCCCCCCAGAAAACAACAAATAGTATTTGCCATTTGTTTTGTTTAAATCAAGGTTTCATTACATGAAGAGGTTAAGCTTTCAACCGCTCCAGCCACAGCCGCTCCTGTAACCGCCACTACGGCCTGACCAGCAGCAGAAAGTCCAGCAGCTCCTGAATATCACAAGAACATTACAGCAAGTAATGAGAGAACTATTGCTATTTGCTTATGAAGCGCAGTTCTGATTGTGTCTGTGATTACCGACGGACTGGAGGACAGCAACAGCACCTCCTGCTACTACGCCCCCACCGTTAGCAAAAGCTGCTGTTGACATCATCCACGAAGCTATGGATCCTGCAGCGATGCCTCCAGCAGTGAAACCCAACGCTGATACCACAAGTGGAGCTGCTACTACAGCGCCAGCTTAAAGACAAACCAGTCACTACATACCGTACACACCGCATCCATATCATCACTGTAGTACTTGGTGCAAAAGACAACACTTTAGACCTACCTGCTCCAGCTCCCATTGCCACAATTGTGCCTGGGACAAAGTAAAAGATTAGAAAATGATTCATATTAGTGCACTAAAAAGCGTTTATCTGATCAAATCCGAACAGACAGTAGATGACTTACCCAAGTCCATTTTGGAATCCCTGCTAGAGAACCAGCACAAGTGAGTGTTTTTAAAGAAGGCAGCTGAGAGGTGGAGCTCTTACTCAGAAACGAAACCTACAGCCTGAGGCGGAAACCAAACCAAGCCAAGACCCTGAGAGCTCCACCGAGAGGCTGCACTGAGCACAGGAACTGTTTGGTGTGTGGTGAAATCTACTAAAATGAACCCTCGTCATTTCCACGTTGTAATGTTAAGATTCAGACAGAGCTAGATTTTCTGAAGTAAAAAGTTCCATATTTACATAATATAACCTTGCTGAGGGATTCAAATGATTTTTTTTTTAAAAAAAAGCATAAAAAAAGCACACTGACCCATGTATTATCACAATATACAGCAGTAATCTAATTATGGACCGTATTCTGAATAAGACACTATTCTGATTAAGGTGTTTACACGAGTCGCTTTTAGAATATTCCTTCCATGCTCCTGTTTTACATGTTACAGGACATAGATCGATTAACGACACGTGTCATTACGTCCCCACGCCACGTGTCCCGGCGTTCCCTCCAGAATTTCACGTATCGACACGGAGCGCGTCTTCGTTATGGGACCGTATACGGTTTTTGGGGGTTGCCGTTTTTAATTTGACGAAAGCTTCGAGCGCGGTTGATTATTTATCATGTACTTCGATAACGCGGAGCAATTTAATATCAGAACATACGTTAATTATCCCGGATGATTCTTTGTTTTATTTTCGAGCCGTGTACCCAGTACCCTGCACGGGAGGATACAGTAATCAGTTTCAACATGCGTGCTCCGAATGCAGATCGTCTCGTTACTGTTTAAAAATCTTCATCTTTTTATTCCGTGCCGCAAAACGAACACACCCTTATTAAGTCTGATTAAACAGTGGACAATTTACTACGATTCATCTTGTACACACTCCCAGAAGACAAGCACGGGTAGGTCTATTTGAAGAAGCGGCTGGAAGGTGGAGTGCGTACGCAGAAACAAAACATCTCCTTATTTGGAAATGGAAACACAAAGCTGAGGACGAAACAGCGAAACGAATTACATCTCACGCTGTTAGTTAAAAAAAAACCTACAAAACCTGACTGCCGAGGAACTTATTTGTAGCCCTTTCTACTCATCTAGGGTTCGTACAGATGCGTCCTAATGAAGTTCCAGGACTTTCAAGGACTTTACAAGCACTGTCGTTTTCGTTTTCAACGACTACGCAAGAGATGCCGTTCAAACATTTCTCAAGATTGCACCGTAACGTCAATAAATGGACAGTCCCAAAAGTCTCCATACTTTCCCATAGGGGCAATTTATTTATTTATTTATTTTTTTTTTTAAGCTAACTGTCTTCCAAAAAATTTTTCATACTTCGTTTATTTATGAATTTATTTTCCGGTAGCCTTTAAGAATACCTTTGACAAAAGAAGAACGTATTGACGTCGTTCTCGCGGCCGGATCGGGAGGCTGTCGCAAGGTTGCGACGGACTTCAATGGGAAACACGGCGAGCACGTCACGCACGACACGGGCGCCAAACTGGGAGCGTCACTGGCCGCTCTGTTCTATGGAAAGTAGCTAAAGTTTGTCCAAAAAGTCGCTAGATTTGAAGCACCTTGTACGAACCCTGTTCATCGATTGCTACGATAATTCAGAAAGGTTTGACAACAGAAACTTAACAAGTTAACAAGGTTTGAGACAAAGCCATATGCAGGAGACACTACGCCATTGGAGACACTCTCCGTATCATTAGTGACACTCGCTACGTCATCAGAGGGACTTGTTAAAATGCCAGAGGTGCTTGGATCGTCAGTGGGAACACTCGCTACGTCGTTGGAGATGGTCAGTACGTCAATAAAGACACTCGGTACATCACTGGAGACACTCGCTATGTCATCTGAGACACTTGATTTGTCATTGAGGGAGGCACTAGTTACACCCTTTGTGACACACTTTGTTGGACACATTGTACACACTACACCATCAGAGACTTTTGCATAAGTTTTCTATCTATCTATCTATATACATATATATATATATATACACACACACATACATATATACATATACATATATATATACATACACACACATACATATATACATATACATATATATAGATACATACATATATATACACACATATACACACACACATACATATATACATATACATATATATACACACATACATATATACATATACATATATATACACACATACATATATACATGTACATATACATACATACATACATTTATATATATATATATATATATATATATATATATATATATATATATATATATATATATATATATATATATATATATATATCCATACATTGTCTGGCTTTTGTTCAAGAACTAGGCCACCATTTGCAGTGTCACCTTTCTGAAGTCGCAAGTCCCATTGTGTTGTTATGCATAAACACTGAATGCTTTGTTCTACTCGGTTACTCGGCGATGGCATTCAAGAAGCTCATCACAAGTTACCTGGAAATGCTGAGATATTGTCTTTCACCCCTAGTTTCCTACATTCAGAAAACCTTCACTGGCACGTTAGAAAATGTGCCAAATCTCCGACGCTTCGTCCGCCAAATGCTGTAAACGTAAATGATTATTTACACGTCGTTTGAAACTTTTCTTTGCTGTTTTTGAGCTGGAAGTCTAAATCCGTTTCAAGCAGGAGAGACGATTCATAACAGAAGCTTCCTTAATGCACTTAAACTTTGTTCCTAACAACAACAACAATAACAACAACAACAAAATCACTGGGAAAGTGAAATAAGACACTTACTCCAACATTTATAAGTGCACCTATTTTATTAGTTATATATTAGTTATATATTAGTTATATATTAGGACTACAAGTAAAAGGTCTTCTTCACATCAGAAAGAATTTTTATCATTAGGCAAACCCCCCCCCCCCCCCCCCCCAGAAAACAACAAATAGTATTTGCCATTTGTTTTGTTTAAATCAAGGTTTCATTACATGAAGAGGTTAAGCTTTCAACCGCTCCAGCCACAGCCGCTCCTGTAACCGCCACTACGACCTGACCAGCAGCAGAAAGTCCAGCAGCTCCTGAATATCACAAGAACATTACAGAAAGTAATGAGAGAACTATTGCTATTTGCTTATGAAGCGCAGTTCTGATTGTGTCTGTGATTACCGACGGACTGGAGGACAGCAACAGCACCTCCTGCTACTACGCCCCCACCGTTAGCAAAAGCTGCTGTTGACATCATCCACGAAGCTATGGATCCTGCAGCGATGCCTCCAGCAGTGAAACCCAACGCTGATACCACAAGTGGAGCTGCTGCTACAGCGCCAGCTTAAAGACAAACCAGTCACTACATACCGTACACACCGCATCCATATCATCACTGTAGTACTTGGTGCAAAAGACAACACTTTAGACCTACCTGCTCCAGCTCCCATTGCCACAATTGTGCCTGGGACAAAGTAAAAGATTAGAAAAAGATTCATATTAGTGCACTAAAAAGCGTTTATCTGATCAAATCCGAACAGACAGTAGATGACTTACCCAAGTCCATTTTGGAATCCCTGCTAGAGAACCAGCACAAGTGAGTGTTTTTAAAGAAGGCAGCTGAGAGGTGGAGCTCTTACTCAGAAACGAAACCTACAGCCTGAGGCGGAAACCAAACCAAGCCAAGACCCTGAGAGCTCCACCGAGAGGCTGCACTGAGCACATGAACTGTTTGGTGTGTGGTGAAATCTACTAAAATGAACCCTCGTCATTTCCACGTTGTAATGTTAAGATCCACGAAACGAATCACGTGTCAAAAAAAATAATAATCAAAAACAAAGAAAAACGGTTATTCTTGGAGTGGTAGAGAGAGCCAGCAGGTAGTGCGCTCGTGCATGTCTCTGGGTCGATCGTGCCTCGGGTTTTTTTTTTCAAAAACTTGTGATGCAATTTGCGTGGTCTTTCGCGGCGATGTTTGTTAGTAAACGAGACCTTTGAGCTGTACTCACGTTCGACGCACGTGAATCGAAGAGGGCTTTGGCTGAATGCGTATCGCGATCCTGTCACGTGACGTGACGTGTCTGGGCTCGAATCTGAGGAGAATCCTCGGTAATTTATGGAAAAATCCCGAAAAAAAGAAAGAAAAAAAAGCGAGTGTCTCCAGTGATGTACCGGGAGAAGTTTCATCAAAAATGAACCTTCTCCCTTATTGACCCAGCTGTCTTTCTTTTTTTTTCTTCTCTCTTTTCAAAAATGAAAACAAAATAACAACTCGAACACACAAACCACGTATAAGTTATGATGCACGCATCGAGTTCCATTCCTCTTAAACACACCCTTGTTGACGTTGTTGTGCACTGCCTGTCACATGAAGTGTGTACAGAAAGGTAGAGTGGTGTATACTGAGGACTTAATCGCTTTTAACAAGCATACACACACACACACCCTGGCCTCGAGACCTACAGTAGCTATATTTGGAACCAGTCCAGCTTGTTTTAACTCTGTACGATGTCCTCGGCGTGCTTGCTAGCTACCTTAATACACTCGGTACATCACTGGAGACACTCGCTATGTCATCTGAGACACTTGGTTTGTCATTGAGGGGGGCACTAGTTACACCCTCTGTGACACTTTGTTGGACACGTTGTAGACACTACACCATCAGAGACGCTTATTATGTCAATAATAGACATGTGAGTAGATAGACTCTGGCTAGACTCTGGATAGACCCTTGATATGTCATGAGAGACACTCGTTATGTCACTGCAAAGTGCAGAGACACATTTTTGCATTCAAGTTTTTATATATATATATATATATATATATATATATATATATATATATATATATATATATATATATATATATATATATATATATATAAAATATGAAGTGTATAAAATATATATAAAGTATATTTTTATATATATATATATATATATATATATATATATATATATATATATATATATATATATATAAATATACAGTACATACATACACAGATATACACAATGCATTCAAGTCAGTTTAGCTCTTCTCTTGCTTAATGAGGAATCTGGACAAGTTCAAAGACACAAAACACAAATGTTAGGTACTCAGTATGTATGTATTTTGGTACACACACACACACACACACACACACACACACACACACACACACACACACACACACACACACACAAAATTAAGACTTTTGCAGTTCCATGGAAGGAAGGCTTTTTGAAGTGTCATCATCATCATCATCATCATCTGTTTCTGATGAATCTCCAGTAGAATCTTCAGGCTTAGGAGGTTGATCCCCATTACTACCACCAGAAAGCCACCCCACCGCACCGCCGATCAACCCGCCTGTAGACGCCACGCTTGCCGTTGTGGCAGCCGACAAGCCAGCGGCTCCTTGGGAATAGAGTTTAGAAATCACAAACGCTTTATTCATTAAAAAAAAAAGATATTCAGTGAATATACAGTGCAACATAAGCCACTTTTATTTTGCTCTACTTTGTGCAACTCTGTCGCTACAGTACATCACGGTCAGTGAAGTTCATGTTCTGAGACCTTCTGACATGCTCCATGTTGTTCGTTACATGCTGTGCCGTGAGCTGATTACTTTTTAAAAGGCAAGTCGTTTAGAATAATGTATATGGGATTTCGGGGGGGTGTTTTTATGCAGATGATTGTGGCATAAATTTAGGATGTGTGGAATTTATCAGTGGTCATTGCCTGCAGCTGTATGTACACGTGGGTGATAAATACATTTTCTTGTCTGTACTGGTGATTTTTTCATGCACAAATTTAGCACTTGGTCTATGGACACTTTGGTAAATGAATCCCTTGATTTTACTGAATATATTTCAATTAGGATACAAAAGACATCTCTAATCCAAATGACACGTTTTTCAGCATGATGAATTCTAATTAATTGACTGATTGGTCAGCTGGTTGGTTGGTTGGTTGATTGTCAGTTGACTCCTTGGCCTGATTGGTTGTGTTTGGTTGGTTGCTTGGACTGAATCTTCTACTGGCTGTTCGACTGGTTGTTGTATTAGATGCATGTTGGTTGGTTGGTTGGATGAATGTTTGACTCATTGGTTACGTTTACATTCGGCAGACGCCCTTATCCAGAGCGACTTACATTTATCTCATTTATACAACTGAGCATTTGACGGTTAAGGGCCTTGCTCAAGGGTGCAGCGGTGGAAGCTTGGCAGTGCTGGTATTTGAACTTACAACCTTCTGATCGGTAGTCCGTCCGATTAGTCGACTGCTTTGTTTGTTTTTTGGTCGCTGGTTAGATTTCTACTTGGACTGATTGACTGGTTTATTGTTGGGTGATTACGTGAATTGATGGATCAGCTGGTTGGGTATTTATGTGATTTATTTTGTGATTAAATGCTTATATGATTGCGTTACTTAAACCAGCAGATCTACCGATTGGTCGACTCACCTACTGACTGAAGAACAGCCACCAGACTGCCTGCTGCCACTCCTCCTCCATTAGCGATAGCAGCTGATGACATCATACCGGCAGCGAAGGACCCTGCTGTAATGCCACCCGCGGTGAAGCCCACCAACCCTAGGGCAGCAGGGACTACCACGACTGCACCCACTACAGAAAAAACACACAAACCCCAAAGACAATCCAACACGATTCATTATTTTCTCTCCTCTGTAGTTCTATATCTGCTAGAAAATATATGCAAGTTTTATTTATTTATTATTATTTTTTTAAATTGATCTAGAAAACCCATTGCTGGTTTGTGTAGAATTGTAAATGTTTTTTTCTTTCATAACAACATTCCATTGTCTACTGAACTACATCCAAGATGGAAGAAAATGAGATTCAGATGTATTGTTGAAAGGGTTTGTCATAAAGCACCATTTTGGGTGCTAGCATGAAAGACGGGGTTTTGTGATTTTAGTTTTTATTTCAAACTGATGAAAATCAAACGGACTAATTTTAGCTAATTGTCTAGCATTAGCTAGCACTAAAGTCTAAGAAGGGAAGTCTCTTGGCTACACACAGTGGATTTTCATTAAAATGGCGACTATTTTGCTGAGTCATTGAGATTGTATATAATGTTTTTGCAAGATGTGGAGAAAAAAATTAAATGCTAGTCTATCATAAGACACCATGCACTTGTGCATCTACTGGCGTGTAGACAGTAGGATAAAACTGGAGAACATTTATTTATATAAACAGCTCCTAGTACTGACCTGCTCCAGCAGCGACTCCAACAACAACCCCAGCAGCGACCCCAGCCAAATCTTTGAAGAACTCTGAAATAAAAAAAATAAATGAACATTATTGTATTATATTATTATAGCTACTGAAGAATAGTCATGGTTTTCTTTCATTTCTTGCATTATAGTTCTTCTCACTGTTCATGTTAACAGCATGATGTCTTTAAAACACATAAAAAAACAGACTTCTGAATATATCCCCCCCTTTTTTATTTTATTTTTATTAATAATTACATCTTTACATTACATTACATTAGGAATTGAATGTGTGTGTCTATGTGTGGTTGTCTGAGAGTGAGCATTTATTTTTCATACCAAATTGTTGAGGCCCCCGGGCACACCCTGGCGGAAAACCACTGCTCTATACAAGAGTCTAAAAATCCAAATCTCCCCCAGAGAAAAGCATTGACTTACTTTTCATGCTGAAATGTATAAAATCCAATACAGTGAGAAGGGAAACAGCAGTCAGGGGCAGATATCTCAGCGCAGTGGAATAAATAAAAAAAAAAAAACCTTTTGCTTTACATTTCCTGTAAAACCCCACCTCCTGCACTGTAATTGGCTAATACAACACAGTTCTCTGATTGGACAGTTAAGACGTCCTTCACCTAGTGCACTAAATTAAAAATAACCCAACACCGAGAAGGTGCTAGATCAGTATCAAACCATAGTTGGGGGTTTATTAACCCAACATTTTATTTTATTTTAAATGTAGCCATATAATCTAAACAATAATAATAATTAATAATAATAATAATAATAATAATAATAATAATAATAATAATAACTTCGTATTTTTGACACTCTCCATGGGTTTACTAAAGGGAAGGTTTTTTAACCCATATATGGAGATTTGGGGGCGTTCCTTTATGTAAATGAGCGTGACCGTGCACGAGCAGCGCAATTTTAGAATGCCTGTGTTCATTAGCGTTCATTAAGTGCAGCTGTGCGTCCGCACGTGACATAAACGCCCGGGTTTTAGCGCTTTTGAGCGAGATTAAACTGAAAGTGCATTGAATACAACCGAATGATGAACCATTTCTCACTTCCACGTCTCCTGTGCGTCTTTAAACCCCGCACAAAAGGTCAGCCATCCTCTACAACATCCTAATCGAACTGTCCACGCGCCTTTTATATGTTTTTTTTTAAAAAAAAAACACTTATATATACACACGTTTCATTTGTGTCACGTGCCTTCACTTTGTTCTGAGCACTAGAGTCAGAAAGTGCTGCCATGATGGACAGTATAAGTGTGTATGGTCACTCCATGGGTGGGAGTGGTTCTCAATATCCTGTCATCCTCACACATTAGAATAACTTCTACTGCTACGTGCATCACGCACAGAAACTTGAGTGTGCACAGTTTACACGCAAAACTACAACCACAAGACCCCTCATCTCACTACCTTGTTGTCTCTCCAGCCTTGCTACACGTTCCAGGTAAGACGCTGTGTTATTTGCAGTGCTCATCATTTCCCAACAGATGGCGTTGTATAATATTAATGGTGCCAATAATTCTGCAAACTGCACTAGTTCAAAGCAAGTCTTATTGTTTGAGAGGACGTCATTTTAAAATAAAATCCTACCCTCCCCCAACTACATTTGAGCTCAAAATGTCACTGAGGAAGGATGCCAATACTTCTGGAGTTGGCTATACAATATAATTTGCCTACAGAGGCTCCTGCTGGGTTGGAATGAAACCCTGCAGCCAGACCGGCCCTTTGCGGATAAGATGGAAGACCCCTGGCGATAAACGGCTTCTCTCTGAGAAACGCCGACGTGTGAATCCTCCTGTATCGGAAAACTTGCAGACTGTTACAAAGACCTGACACTGGAGACTCCTTCCGTTAATGTTGAACAAACGTCTCCCTTACTCTTTACTATACCCATGATAACGTATTTAAAAACATTAGAATTCATTATATTAGCGGAACAACCGTCAGAGATACGGTTATGGAAAACCTTCTGTGGTGGCTGTGGGTGAGGTGGTAGAGCGGGTCGTCCACTAATCGTAGGGTCGGCGGTTCGGTTCCCGGCGCACGTGACTCAACGTACCGAAGCGTCCTTGGGCAAGACGCTGAACCCCAAGTTGCTCCCGATGGCAAGTTAGCGCCTTGCATGGCAGCTCTGCTAGCATTGGTGTGTGTGTGTGTGTGTGAATGAGACACCCGTGTGTGCCATTTACGAACTCCTCGGACTAAATTGGTGGGACAAATATAAAAATAGGTGCTGGTGATACCCTGAGCATCATCCTGCTATGTTATGACCTGTCGAGCTTGGCAGAAGGTCCGAGACGTCTCTGGATGGTTAATTTCAGACTTGAGTAAATTCCTAGAGATACCCCCCCCCCCCCCCCCCCCACAAACTGATTTCGAGAGATCATACAATGTTTCAACTGCTTTATTCGAATATATAAAAAAAATGTAAATGTATTTGATCGTTGGATTTGAGGATCGTTCTGTACACCATCGGGGTGCTTTCATCATACACACCTGGCAACCCTGGACACCAGCGTGGCCGACCTCGTATATAAAAGCAAGCAGGAAGAGATTCATCAATCTCAAGCCTGTTATTTATCTTCATTTACTTTGTGTTTAAAACACCAGTTTGTGGAAGTCATGCCTCTTGACGCTAAATAATCCCACGTGTTAAATCATCGCACGTTTTATTTCGCATTCCTACCTCTCTTAGGGAATTTTTTTTTTCTTCACTTGTGAGACTGGGGTTAATTACCAGAGTCTCCCTGATCATACAACTCCTATTTATCTCCATTGTTCTGACACTAATTTAATTAACCTCTTCATGCTTTCTTCCCCTGACAGACGCCCAACCTCGATGTTCCTCGTCGTATTTCACAGACTCACGTACCTTATCTCGATCGACTCGAAGTGCGTCTGTTCTCCAAAGACTTCCGTTCAGACCACCGTTCTCTGTATGAGAAACCAGACTTCAGGTCGCAACTCTGGCTGTACATCACGCAACGTCCGTTCATTAAGTTCTAGGTTGTGCAGTCGGGCAGGTTACCGGATTACAAGGTGACATCACGACGCGCTTGAACGCCTTCGTGCGTCCTCTTCACTCTGCACTCCGACAGTGAAAACGCTCGATCCTGGTCCGTTCTCACCTGGATACTGCCGTTCTGTAGCTGCTGTATCCGTAAAGACTCATCCCAGGACTCCTTCACAACCTTCTCATACTGAACATCCTGTAAAACACACTTCCTACCGTTTACCTTGACTCCTTCGAGTCCCCCCCCCCGACCCCCCGGCTTGTTCAGGGACTGAAATCTACATCCGGGTTTCCGCTAAAGCTGTTCTTGTGACCGCGTTTCTTCTTCAAATCGGTATACAGATCAAACCGTAATCGAGCTATGATTAGAAGTAGGTCCAGTGTCTAATTCGCATTCTCGGTTGTAGGATTCCCGGAAACAAGCGGGAGGAAGTGGCGCGTTTTCACCGCTAAAACGCTCCGTACGGGATTTCACAGTCGTTTTTGAATTTTATTCAATTGTTAATAGACGTGTCGCATAAATTGAAGCTTGTGCCGTGGGCTTTCCTTGTAAGATTTCAATCGCAAGAAGTCCTTTCCGTGTTTCGGGGAAATACGGACGCGTTATCGGACGCCGCGTTTTTACTGTAGCACCGCTGTCGGGACGCAAAAGCATCGTCGTCGTGGCGTACGGGTGGCACGAGACGCAACGTCGATAGAACCGATATAATTAAGTGGCTCCGCTATTACGGCCTGCGGTACGAGCTACACAGCGATTATAATGACTTGCTTTTCGAAAACAAGGTCCTTTGGATAGTTAGGAGCCCGCGGCGCTCCGGTTAGCTCTCAAGGGAAATAATGTGTGGTGATGTATTACTATGGAGAGCTTATAGAAGAGAGAGAGAGAGAGAGAGAGAGAGAGAGAGACTAAACTATCTGACCATTTGACCGTAGTTTCTGGGTAATAAATAACCAAATAATAAAATGAGATTAAATGCCGATACTCAGAATTTCCACATTAAACAGTAGATATTAACGTTTTTATTATTATTATTATTTTTTTTAAATGTACTGCGTATGAAATTTTTTTTCCAAAATGTAAGGATTTATGTCAAAAATTCCATCTTAAACACACCTTCTGATGGATATTAAAACGTACGATTTCATTTCTATCTACGGTTATGTGCGCGCTATCATAGATCATTGAAAATAAAAACACTGTCGTATTATGTAAGTATTAGTAATGAGATTAGATTAGATCAGATCTAATGTATACGTCTAAAAATACCCACTCTAGGCTGCAGGAAAAGCCGGGACTAAACAAGATTCAGGTTAAATTAAGGAAAAATGCAAAAAAAATAATGAGGAGATCCAACATTTTATTTGCCCTTGATCTTACAATAAAACCGTTAACGTTTTAAATGTTAGCAAAAAAAAAAAAAAAAAATTATATACAGATGAACAAAGGAAAAGAAGCTGATAAAAGCAGTGGTTTTGTACATCCCTTCGTCGAGCTCCGGAGAGACGACACGCTTTCACAGGCTCATCAGAAACCGGCCTAAACCTAAACCACCCCTCCAAAGTCTCTGCACTAAATACTCGCATGTGTTCTCAGGGGGTTAAAGAACGGAGGAATGTAGATCTTCTAAAAACAAAACAAAACAAAAAAAAAACCACATACACACTATTTCAAGAGGCTTCACATTGTCCTTTAACCGTCAGTGACGAGTCGTCGATCTGCTCGCCTGCCACCGGCGTCCGAGACGGGGGGGAAAAAAACGTGGGCTGTGAGACTGTTACGTATGATACACTTTCGTCTAGTGGAAAATATTCCGATCTGTTTGGAGGATGCGTCTCTCCTCCTCTCCTCAGTCCCGATTCGTACGTCCACAGCAGAGAAGGAACGAGTGAACGAGAGAAACCGTGATCTTTTATCTTTTAGTTATTTATTTTTTATTGGCTGGTCTTTCTCTGTAGTGACACTGCTGTGACTTCGATGAAACTTCAATGACGTGGCTCAAGTCTCGTATATATATTTCATATATTTCAATCTTTTAAAAAAAGAAAATGAAAACAAAAGGGGAAAAAAGAAAAAGAAAGGAATGAGGGGGAAAAATCAGTCCGGTCGCAGTAGGTTACTCCGAGGCTGGTGTGGGCTCAGCGGGCGTGGCCTCAGGCGTAGCCTCGGTCTCGGCCGGAGTGGAAGCAGGAGCTTCCTCGGTTTTGGCGCTTTCCTCTGTGGGTGTGGCTTCTGCCACAGGGGCGGGCTCTTCTGCTTTAGCCTCCTCCTCTGCAGCCTCTGGAGCAGGTGCTGCCTCTGCCTCTGCCTCTACCTCTGCCTCTGCCTCTGCCTCTGCAGCTGCCTCGTTGGTCTCGGCAGCCGGCTCCTCCTCCTCTTTGGTTTCCTTGGGGGCCTGGCCGTTCTCCTCTGGCGCTGCCGCCGCCGCTTCCGCCGGTTCCTCGGTGCTCTTCTTGTTCTTCTTCAGAGAGAAACCTTTAAACTTGAACGAGTTCTTCAAGGAGAACTTCTTCTTCTTCTTGGTCTCCTTGGGTGCCTCGCCCTCCGCCGCATTGGCGCTGGTTCCTTCGCCGTCTGCAGCCTCGATGGCGTCCCCGGACTCCGCCGTCTCTTTGACGGCCTCCGTGGTTCCGTTGCCGTCGGCCACGGCCGCCTCTCCCTCGGGTTTGGCCGACACGTCGCCGTTGGTTTTGACATGGCCGTTCTCCTGGGGACCAAATTGGAGAAGATGAGATTAGATACTACTCTATACATTTCCAGTCTTTGTCTCTGGTTCAAATTTTCAGGCACGGTCCTACGCTCGGAGCTCTAAGCGGCACTCGATATCCACTACACACAGATACTAACATGACGGTAACCGAGCAAATTTCTGTTGCCGTGTTTACGGACATCACAAACAAGACATCAAGCGTTCATCTGTAAGATCGGCGTCGGGTCCGTTGTGCACGTCATTCACGTTCGCGTGCGTCAGTAGACGAGGTCAGACGATATGCCAGATCTGATCCGACACAAATCTGTCGTTTCAAGACAAAACTGACTTTTCTTAGCAGGTGAAGGATAAGAAAATACACACTAGTCATTGCTGGACAAATGTCAGACTTAGGATTAGACCCAATGCACAATTCAACGCACAAGATCGCAAGACGATACTGTAAAATGATCTGTTTGCTGCCAGGATATATATATATGTTTTTGTACAAACAAACGTGCCCTGTACCTAAACACAGCTTAGCCAAATAGCGCGCACACACAATAGTTGTGTATAATCCTGTGCATGTCTAGTCCTGACCGGCGGCGGCGCTGTTTCGCCTACTTTTTTGTTTATCCGTTTTTAACGTGCAATACGCAATTCCAACACTAGGCGCCGCTGTTGCTCCGCAGAACAGCGACTCCGATGCAAACGTGACAAAACAACAGGGGCGCGTCCTAAACGGCTCATTAATGGCACCACGTAGGACGGAGAGAATCCATTGTTTAATTACACTATGTAGTGCACGTAGAGAGGGAGCAGGGAGCCGTTTGAGCTTTAGACCTCTGGGGATCAACGTGTTTAATAACCTTCATTAAAGTAACATGATTAAATCCGATTTTTTTTTTTTTTAAAAAGGGTGTGTATATACTGGAGTATACTCATCACTAGTGTTTAGTCAACATTAGAGTAGAGCAGGGGATTATTTTGCTTTAAAATTGCCAAATTAAAAATATTTATATACATAGAGTAGCTATAGGTATAAATGTGGAGTCGAGATGAACCCTCTCACCCCGAAATGGCTCCCTGCATCCATGCCCTGCTCGGGGTATCAAATGATGGCGCCCTGCACACCCCATGCAGCGCACTACGCACTCAACACCCACCATTTGGGATTGAACCCAATAACACCCCCACCCCCCACCCCATCACACACACACACACACCACCACCAGACAGACGCCTCGAGCTTCATCACTACTCAACAACTCGAGTTAAATTCATGCAAAAACCAAACAAACCATGAACTCATACACGGGTAAGATGTACAGATACGCACAGTGTGTGTTGTGGTCCATTTTCTCAGCAGACCCTCAGTCCCGTGTGCGCTTTTGTTCGCAGCAAAGCGCAAAAAAAAGCAGCCCCTCATTTGCATCCTTTGCGCCCTTTTGTTCCTAAATCACCCCACACAGCACAATGGGCTCAGCTCAAGGCGCATACAATAATGACTATCCTCTCCATACACTCAAAAAGCTTCAGTTAATATGTATATATTTCTATATATATAAATAAAAAAATCCCCCAAACCATCATTTCTTCGTCAACAAAAGAAGATACCCAGGCGGTGTGATAAACAAGCAGACCATGGTGGCATTTCATACTGCTGTGTGTTCCAGTACAGCTCGGATACACCGAATTGAATACAGTATTAGGATATTAGAAAAAAAACCCCCAAACAAAACACGCATGAAGGGACGGGGAAAAAGGTGAAACGCAATTTACGCACAAGAATAACTGGATATGAAAATCAGCCAGAACAAGCGCGCGCGCGCACACACACACACACACACGATGTTGATGGACACATTATTTTTAAAGCTCACACATATGAGAGTAAAGAAGTGCAGAGTAGTGAAGGTGAGGGATAACGGGATGGACAGTCACCCCACATGGACACAGCTTTTACCTGGCCGTTGGTTTTAGCGGCTGCGCTCTCAGCCTCGGCTGCTCCACCCTTAGACAATTGGGCTCCCATCTTCACTCCAAAACCAAAATTGTAGGCAACCCAGAGAGGGGAAAAAAAGATGAAGAAAAAGTAAACTTCTTCTCAAAAGTTTTTTTTTGTTTGTTTTGTATTAAAAAGGCGAGACCCGATTTGGAAAGTCCTCTGTTGTGATGTGGCGTATGTTTTATTTCTTTTTTTTGTTCCCTTTAAATAAAGTGCGAAAAGCGCGAGGTTTCACATCCGCTGCGTCTCCACCAGGCGATCTGAAGCTGCCCGAGATGTCGACGCGTGTATTTGTGAAGCTCAAATGTCGCGCGAGGCCCCGCCCACACAGGCGTGGCGATCCACGGGGGGCGTGTCCCGCTCCTCTGAAATCTAGAGGGCTACGTGCCAATTGTTCTCTAGGTGACTTGGGTTCTGTTCCGTGTGCTAGGACTCTAGCTACAGTCTTTTTTTTTTTTTTTTTTTTTTTAAATTATTTTTTATTTTTTTAAATCATTCTTTAAGGTTTATTTGGATGGTTAAGGGATGGTTCGAGCTTGAATCGAGGTTCTACTTGAATTGAGGAAACAATACTGTGTTCCTTTAAAGGTTCTTTAAGAGAAACAATCTGAAGAACACTTAAGGTGCCCCCCCCCCCCCCCCCCCCCCCGCCAGCAGTAGTATTATTGCCATATTTTAAAAACAAAACCTAGACTCAAAATTTAATGGTCTAGCTTCCTAATAGAGTTCTACTTGGACTGTGGAAACCATTCCTTTAAAGGTTCTTTAACCGAAACAAACGTTTCCCCCATAGCGGTATTATTATTTTCATTTTTTGACCAAAACTAGACTCAGAATTGGATATGTAATGGTTCTACGTGGAATGAGGAAACCCTGAATCCCCCCCCCCCCCCCCCCACCCCCGCAGTATTATTATTGCCGTTTTTAACAAAAAACCTGACTCCAAATTAGATGGTTAAGGGTTCTAGCATGCTAAGAGTTCTACATGGAACGAGGAAATCCTTTTGTTTCTTTAAACAGCAGAAACCGAAGAACATTGTAATACTTCCTTAAAATAGTATTAATGCTGGCATTTGTTAAAAACTTCAAATTGAAAGGTTAAGGGTTCTAGCATCCTAAAAGGGTTTAAAGTTCTAAATAGAACCTGTCTTCAAGAGGGACAAACTAAAGAACACTTAATGTCTTTTTATTTATTTATTTAAAAAAAAAATTAACTCACTTAATTCCACCAATTATAATTATTGGAATTTTTAAAATAACCCCCCCCCCCCCCACCCCACTCCAAAATTGGATGGTTGAGGGTTCTATCATACCAACAGAGGTCTACTTTGAACAGGGAATCACCGTTACTTAAAGGCAAACTGACAAAGATTTAATTTGACTGAAACATGGACCACAAACTGGATCCTTAACGGTTCTAAAGACGTTCTACTTTGAACGGAGGAAACCCTCTATTCCTTTTAAAGGTTCTTCAGAGTTACGAACTGACGGATAGTTGCGTAACTAGTATTTTAATTCCACCAGTTACAATTATTGGCATTTTTAACATTTGAAAATGGACTCCAAATGATCCATGATTATGGGTTCTTGCTTCCGAATAGGGTTCTACTTTGAATGTAAAAGTAGGGTATTTTTTTTACTCTCCTAAGGGTGCATGGTGTTAACCTGTTTAATTCCACATGCCACAGCGGTGAGCACCGGTTTTACTAAACGGTGGACGACAAATGAACAAATTCCGTTCTACAGCGTATGTTCTTGGTGAAGGTGGTTCTATGATGTAGCTTCACAGGACCGGATTTAGGATGGCACCGGTGCTGTGAATTTAAAATGAAATGCAGATGTGTAGCGATTTCGAGACGTGAGGGCTCGCCTCCAGACGAAACACGAGAGGTCAAAAGTCAGACGTGCTTCTGTGATGGCGGGATAAGCGCGGAACGATGGACATGAGCGTCATGAAAGGAATTCGAAAGGCTGCGTGAACCGTAAAGGTTGGGAGAAGGGGCGGGGCTAAGGGCTGCCTGAAATCTCTGCGCCGTCACTCAAACGACGGTGTTCCTGCGGGTGTTCCCGACGGGGTTTATACACGACGACGTCATCCTGGGGCGGAGATTCATCCGAGAGCATGAGTAAAAAAAAAAAAAAAAATGTCGATTTTGTTTGGCACCGTTAAAAAGGTAACGGTCGTGGCTCTATTTCGAGTTAATCAAGCGAAAGTTGAGAAAGTCTGTAAACTACACAAGGTTACCTTCCACGTTTTCCACGTTCATCCATCGATTCAAAGACGTGTCTAATGAAACGGTGTAGCGTTTTCCTTCAGTGTTCAGTCAAAAAAGAAAAGAACAGACTACTCATTTAAAGTACCCGAGTGATCTTTTATTTCCACGTGACGGCCGAGGGTTTAATCGTCGTAAACGGTTGTCAAGCGGCCGTTGAACGCGCCTTTCAGTGCCCGCGTTCCACTTACCTCCTGACGACCCCGAGTCCACAATGAGTACAATCTACTAAAGCGCTACAAAAAGTCTACGATAAGTAGACCTAGCCAGATGTCAAACAAGAAGGACGAGATCCAGCTGGCCAACCCGAGCATGTTTCCATTGTGGGAACCGATCCAGCTGGCACAAAGGTTTTACAAAAGACAGGTTTTAAATAAGAGCACGGCTTCCTGGCCCCGGTTTTGTCAATTGTTGTGTATTTAGAATGAACTGCATTAGAAAATCCATGACATGTAGAGACAAGCCGCAGACCCGCAGGTCCATTTCAGATTACCTTTTAGATAAAAGAAGCCTAACCTCCGCCTCGGGCTCGACGCCTACGGCGCCGACGTATGGATACCGAAGACCATCGTTGTGTCTGTGGAATCCAATCAGCTCTGCATGTTCTTCACTCGAGTAAAAATGCGAC
Organism: Ictalurus punctatus; assembly: GCF_001660625.3. Lineage (NCBI taxonomy): Eukaryota > Metazoa > Chordata > Actinopteri > Siluriformes > Ictaluridae > Ictalurus > Ictalurus punctatus. Next base: position 1,555,927 of record NC_030418.2, read on the forward strand.
TGCTCAGCTAAATAAATTCTCGGGCAAAAGTTGAAGTACAAACCCTTCACTCAAGGTAGACGAAAGTAGGAACCCGTACTGCTTAAAGTATGAAGCACACGTCCAAGAAAGAGTCGCGAAAGGAAAAAGGAACCAACCAGCACGATCCGTATTCTCTCCAATGTCCGGTAGCGTGATGATAACTTTTTGACGAACGCTAATCGCTCGCCGTCCCAAAACAACCCGGCTTAATAAATACAAACTGTACGTACCAACAGATCACTAGGTGACGGGCGTCGACGTGTCCGAAAGGGCGGGGCTTAAGTTAAATTCGATCAACCAATTGCAAACCATCGCGGTAATATACTTGACACCGGCTAGCTTATAGGCGAACTCGGCTACCGGTTTAAATTGTACGACAAAATACACCGAGCTAGCGAACGCGGTTGCTGAATTGAATTGAACAGGAACGTAATTAAGGCTGATTTTTGGTTTTGTTAATACCGTGATTAGTTTCTTATCAGATCACGGGTAGTGCACTACTATCTCAAGAACAACGATGATCTGAGGCAGATGAGCAAGCAAATTAGCTTCTACTATGTCCAGCTTAGTACTCATGTGACCATCCAAACATTGAACTAAAATTTCAACATGGAATTACGGGTTTTTTTTTTTTTTGGGAAGCAAAACTTTGAGGTATTTTCCAATAAATGTCATTTGCGATTTCGGCGTTTTATAAGAAACACTCGGATGCTACTGTAAAAGCCAAGCCAGAGCAGCACCGGGGTCCCTGATTGTGAATCCGAGTGAGTTCACGTTCCACCCTCAACTCAATTCAGTTCCGTCGTCGTTTTTACATATGAAGGCTTTTCTGCTGATCTCGAGGACACCGCAGACATTCATCACGTGCGAACTGCAAACACTTGAATGCCTCACATTCATAACTGATCCCTAACCCCTACCCTCCCCTTTCCAGATGTGAATGAACTGCAGCCCCTCTCCATCAGTAGCTGTGGTATGTGAGGAATGTTTGAGCCACCCAGAGTTCTCCGTTCCTGCTCGAACGTCCCCAAGCTGAAGAGCAAACGGGCCTCGTCGGATTCCCGTTTCCCCGCCCCAGAAGCTGCGAGGAAAGACCGTAGGACGAGAACCACTTGATTCCGGCTGGTGAAAGTAGGTGAAAATGGTAACGCATTTTTTAGCTAGCTAACGTCGTTCCACTCGATTACAAAAAAATTCCCTAGCTGAATTTAACTGTGAATTTCCGTAGATGCCAATCTAGTGCAAATTGTAAATCCCTCACCCGAATTCCTAGCTGAACTGCTCTCAGTGCAAATTTAAAATTCCTAGCTAAAATTACTAGATGATTCGCCCTTGTTCATTTCGCATTCCTGCAACGGTTAAATTCCTAGCTGAATTCGTTTCAGTTCATCCCTAACTCCCTCCCCCTCGCTCAGTACAGATCTTTAACACGTCCTAAATTCTCAGCTCTATCTTGTAGAGAACTTTTACTTACTTATTAAAAATTCCCACAAATTTTCAATTCCTAGCTAAATTGGTAGACTGTCTGCTCTTGGTCGTTTTTCAGATTCCTGAAACGGTTAAATTCCTAGCTAAATTGATTTCAGTTAATAGCTAACTCCCTCTCTCTCAGTACAGATCTTTTCCACGTTCTAAATTCTCAGGTAACTCTTGTAGAAAACCTTTTATTTTATTAAAAATCCTCACACATTCCTAGCTAAATTCGGTTACTTCGGTAGCCAGTCGTATCCTTCGTACACACAGTAAATTTGACCACATTCACGATTTGCTCATTGCGAACTTCTACAACTGTAAATGTCTTGCGAAGTTTAAGGAAATTCATGGCAAAATTCAACCTAAAATTTCTACACACTTATATATTTTAGCTAAATTAGTATACATTTTTTGTTTCACCGATTATGGGAGGGAAAAAAAACCCCAGTAATGTAGTGCAAGATATTTTTGATTCCATTATTGTGGCCTAATTCCATGTACACAACAACAACGAAACAAACATGAGTGAGTTGTAGTTTATTAAATGGCTCCTCTCCATCTTCATCGCTCCATCGTCTTGAAAACCACACCCACTGTACCACAAATTTACATGTAGCATAATAATAATAATAATAATAATAATAATAATAATAATAATAATAATAATGCATTTGGTGCTTCTGGTTGTTGAAGTTGAAATCAGATACATATTTAAACAATTGTGTGTGTGTGTGTGTGTGTGTGTGTGTGTGTGTGTGTGTAAAATATAGTTTCATAAGCTTCAATCATTTTCATATATTGCTAGGGCTAAATACATTCAGGCAGCTGCTGGAGTGAATTGTAGCTGGGATCTGGGAGTGTGTGTGTGTGTGTGTGTGTGTGTGTGAGAGAGAGAGAGTGAGTGAATGAATGTGTGAGCTGAGTGAAGCGTATGAGTCTGTCTGGCAGTGTAGAGCTGCAGTGTTAGTGGGTCAGTGTGCCAGCAGCGGCTCTTCATCAGCACAGTCACGCACTACATCAGTTCTCTCTGTCTGTCTGTCTGTCTGTCTGTCTGTCTGTCTGTCTGTCTGTCTGTCTGTCTGTCTGTCTGTCTGTCTGTCTAGACCCCCCCCCTCGTGTTTCTCTCACTTACACACACACACACTCTCAGACAGAAAAGGGGAAGCGGAGACTCCCTTATTCAGTCAGTGCAGTTAATACAGTGGAAGTGTGTGTGTGTGTGTGTGTGTGTGTGTGTGTCAGATACACTCGTGTCTGCCTCACCAGCATTTGTGTCTGTGTGTAGATCCCTCTCTTTGTCTTTTTCTCTCTCTCTCTAACACAATTTGTCCTTGAAGCTGGGGATAGTGGTGTCCTTGTATTACGCATAGAAAGAGTAAATGAACGATGGGAGATAAGACAAGGAACACACACACACACACACACACACACACACACACACACACACACACACACAAACACAAAGAGCAAGAAGCCTTCCATCATTTCATTTCATGATTCCGTTGCTGTTTTATGCTTTCCACCATCTGCACATCTTGCATGGTGACGTGTGTGTGTGTGTGTGTGTGTGTGTGTGACCCAGTTTCACCCCTCCTGTTTTTCCTCCTACTCGAGATAAACCTCCCCCCACTGGTGTACAATAACAGGGGGATGGAGAAAAAGAAAAGGCTGCACATGAAGCTCTCGTCAGCGGCGTGAATCTTGAACACGGATAAATACGCGAGCCGGGATTATAACGGGATTATAGCGTAATTCGACGACACGGAAAACCTGCAGCTGTTTACATTTTTTTTCCAACCTTTTGTTATTTTATTTTATTTTTTAAATAAGCAGCAAGGTCAAAAGGACAGCCCGCAGTGTTTTGGCTACAGAAGCATAATCATAAGCATCCAAGCATGACGATCTCTGTTTATATTAAAATATGGGTCGGGTAAAGTTATAATCATCACACCGAGCGGCAGAGACGCAGAACTGCGACGTCGAGGCCGCGGATATTTTACAGATCTTTCTTAAGCAAATCTCGAGCAGGTCGGCTTTCCGTTTTCTTTAACGTTTGTGGAAGGAGTCTCCAGTGTCGGTGCTTTGTAAATACTAGAGGTAAAGTTGTAACGGTTTCGGGACAGGAGAGTTAACGATTTGTGGGGTTTTTCTTGCGGAGAGAGAGAGAGAGAGAGAGAGAGAGAGAGAGAGAGAGAGAGAGAGAGAGAGACACACCGAGAGAGAGAGAGAGAGGGAGTGAAAGAGAGAGAGAGACACACTGAGAGAGAGACACACATACACCGAGAGGGATGGAGAGAGAGAGAGAGAGAGAGAGAGAGAGAGACGTACCGAGAGGGAGGGAGAGGGGGAGAGAGAGAGAGAGAGAGAGAGAGAGAGAGACATACACTGAGAGGGATGGAGGGAGAGAGAGACACACTGAGAGAGAGAGAGAGAGAGAGAGAGACACACACACACCCCGAGAGGGATGGAGAGAGAGAGAGACACACTGAGAGGGAGAGAGAGACACACCGAGGGGGGGGAGAGAGAGACACACACACCAAGAGGAAGAGAGAGAGAGAGAGACACAGAGAGGGGGGGAGAGAGAGAGACACACACACACACACACAGATAGAGAGAGAGAGACACACACACCGAGAGGGAGAGAGAGAGAGACACACACTGAGAGGGAGAGAGACACACACACACACACACCGAGAGGGAGAGTGAGAGACCACCGAGAGGGGGAGAGAGAGAGAGACATGGGGGGGGGGGGGGGGCAGATAGAATGACACCGAGAGACAGACATACAGAGAGAGCGAGAGAGACACAGAGGGAGCGAGAGAGACACTGAGAGATTGAGAGAGACCGACAGACAGAGGGAGAGAGAGAGAGAGAGAGACACGGAGAGAGCGAGAGAGACCGACAGACAGAGGGGGAGAGAGAGAGAGAGAGAGAGAGAGACACGGAGAGAGCGAGAGAGACCGACAGACAGAGGGAGAGAGAGAGAGACACGGAGAGATCGAGAGAGACCGACAGACAGAGGGAGAGAGAGAGAGACACAGAGAGAGCGAGAGAGACCGACAGACAGAGGGAGAGAGAGAGACATGGAGAGAGCGAGAGAGACCGACAGACAGAGGGAGAGAGAGAGACACGGAGAGAGCGAGAGAGACCGACAGACAGAGGGAGAGAGAGAGAGACACGGAGAGAGACCCAGAGAGCGAAAGAGATGCAGGTAGAGAGAGAGACAGACGGACAGACGGACAGAGAGAATAGAGGCTCCGCAACATTAAATGTAATTATAAACGGATAATAAAATGCTGTGGTGTAACAGGAGAAACACTTCGGCTCGCTGTTATCGGACAATCATCAGCTCTGAGGACGGAACAGTAATTCCAATTCCAGTTCTCATCGTTGATTATTTTCCTGGAACAACAAAACGACAAATTTTTTTTCCGTCACGTTCTGATGTCGTTTTTATCCTTTTTTTTTGGGGGGGGGGGGAGGGGGGGATTCTAATGTATCTAAACGATAAACATTTTATAAAGTGCAACTATAATCCTATACATGAGCGTCGCACGCAAACAAAGCTAGCTGTTCATGTCCAGCTGGCAGATAATCAATGACTCGACATCTGAACAAAGGACATCAGGGACCAGCGGACGGAGCGGCGGTGCGACGCGCGAAGAGGAGGAGATGAGGGGTTTTGAGACAAAGCTGCAAATGGAAAGAGACTGGACGAACAAGAGACGAATAGAGCAGCCTGACCTTTAAAGCCACAGTCAGGTGCTGATTAGAGAATGCTACTTAAAAAGGATGATATTAATACAATACAGACCACCAAAGCACATGGTTCTCAAAATGGAGTCCTTACATGGGGGTCTAAGATTGTTCCATTTTATTATATCGGTAGAAATCACAACCAGGTATTATCAACCTTAACCAAAAACCTCCATCAACTTTGACCAGCTTTTAGATATCATCCCGTCTAACTGGTCATTTGGATTAAACGAGTAAAACAACAACAACAACAACAACAAAAAAGCAAAAACACGTATGTCCAATTAAATCCAATAACGAATCATTTGAATAATCACGTATCCTATGTCTGTGGCAGTGAGGGGGGGGGAGAGGTATGATATGATATGATACACAGATATGATAACTAGCATGAACAGGTCGTGAAAGATGTTTAGAGTAAATTAGACAATACTCGATCATTCTGTGATCTACATTAGACATCTAACTAGCTGACTGACTAAATATATGCTCGAAAGGGTGCCATTAATTGCACGTTTCTCCTTCCTGTGAAATGCGTTTGGGTGCACTTCCTGTGCAATCTACTGTGTGAAATTTATGAGCTAATTACACTCGCTAGCTAGGCTAAGCAGCTAAACAATACTAGCACCGTCCCCCTGAAAAGATAGAACAGTTCAACCGATGGGAATCCAACACAGGATTCTTTCATTTCTTTCTATATTTTGTGCAAATTGGGCACAAAAGTTCTCTGAGGTAAAGTGACTAGCGAGCTAGCAAGGATCTGGAGTAGCGAGGGGTATCCGACACAAAAGATTCTTCGAGCGGTTTCTGTATTTTGTACAAAATGGACCCCAGATACAAGTTCTCTGAGGTAAAGTGACTAGCTAGTGCGCTAGCTAGCACGGAACTGGAGTCGCGAGGAACAGCTAGCAAGGAACAGCTAATATCTCGGCACTTTCAGTTCACAGCCTCATAGTTTAGTGAACTATGTACTTTCAGTTGATTTGGGGAAAGTACTTAGCGAAAGTAGAGCTGTAGAGGTGAAGGGTCACGTTTTACGACCGACCCATAAACGGCTAAAGGGACCAGAGTAGTGCGGAGAACAGTCGGAGTAATATAACTCTATTAGTGTGCCTCATGTAAATTTCGCTTTACATATAACATCTGACTCGTGCGCCACAAACCCGGCGCTTCCTCGGACGTAAGCACGGCTCCCCGTCATCGATCTGTCCGCCAGGCAGAGGAAGAGAAGCGACAGGAGCAGAAGGCATGGCACGCCCGAGACGGGGGTTTGATTGAGGGAAAAGTGGTGTGACAGAAGGAGTAGAGCGGAGCGGATGTGTGTCGCGGAGAAGATGGGTAACCGAAGAGGATAATGTGTGCGACCCCACGACCTTTAAGTGCGTGTGTGTGTGAAAGAAAGTCTGAGGCTGAGGCACACGGATCACACTAACGCCACACGTCACTGTATCAAGGGTTTACGGATTACGCATCTGAGATTTATATATACATGTATAACTGTATAGGTAGTGCGCCGTGTATTAATATCTCCTACACGTCTCCATTCTGATTGGTCGGAAGGTGTTCCTTCATTTCCTGTAACGGTTTATATTAATGCGCACGTTCTAATATGTTATCGTTTCCATAGTGACAACTATTGCAGTTGTTGATATGGTGAGGTTTTAGTGTCCATATGACATCATACACACAGTCGCGGTTGGGGGGGGGGGGGGGGGGGGGGGGGGTCTCGTGTGTGTGTTTTAACGTTCTGGTGATCCTTTAAATGAAATAGATCCACAATACCATGACTAAATCCTGTGTGTGTGTGTGTGTGTGTGTGTGTGTGTGTGTGTGTGTGTGTGTGTGTGTGTGTGTGTGAGTGAGAGAGCGAGCGAGCGAGCGAGAGACACTGGTGTGTGTTTTTCTCTGTTCTAACATCCCTGATTCAACATCGACTCGACGATTTCCTTATACTATCTGCGAGCATGGAGAGGCATTGACGTACACACACACACACACACACACACACACACACACACACACACACACACACACACACAGAGGTAGAGGTAGGATACTGATAGAGATAAGACCGGGGAGGCAGCATACTGGATTTCTTCCTGTTCCACCAGCAAGTTCCTGCTTCCTCTCTCGCATGCAAAACACACACACACACACACACACACACACACACACACACACACACACACACACGTGCTCTCTCTCTCTCTCTCTCTCTCTCTCTCTCTCTCTTTCTGTGTGTGTGCATGTTCACTTCTCTTTCTCGCTTTCTGTGATGTAAATGGATTTTTCATGTAGTTAAGTATCACCGGTGATGGAAAAGTGTGTGTGTGTGTGTGTGTGTGTGTGTGTGTGTGTGAGAGTGTGTGTGTGTTGGTATGACTGAGAGAAAGCTGCAGATTGCATTGAGATAAATGGAGGTGTAATGATGATGAAGAGGGAATTGAGCAGTTGGTCATCAAGTGATGAGGTGTGTGTGTGTGTGTGTGTGTGTGTGCGCGCGCACGCGCTGTGAAACTTGCTCTCAGCCTAATAGAAAATCTAATAAAGATCTAAATATAGCCACATGCAGTTTAATAAAACATTGACAACACTGCTTTGCTCTCTCCTTTTTCTCCCTGTTATTATTCTTTCTCTCGCCCTTTACTCTCCTTTCTTTTGAGAGAGAGAGAGAGAGAGAGAGAGAGAGAGAGAGAGAGAGATTGATATGAAATAAATGGAAAGAAAACGACGGTCAGGGATATATATGTATATCCGTTATCCTCCTTTGCTCTCTCTCCTCCTCATCGTTAGCTCTGCTGTCATCAAGATACCATCACCGTTGTCATGGCATTGACATGGCAACCACTGAGATCATCATTATCTCTACATCGCTACATCATCTGCCAAGAGAGACAGGCAAGAGTGATGGAGAGACCGACGGGTAGCTTGAGACACACCGAGATGGTGGGACAAGATAAAGATACAGACAGAAAGACTGAGAGACAGACACGGAGATGGAGAGCGAGACAAGGAGACGGACGGAGAGACGGACACTGAGATGGGGAGAGAGACCGAGAAACGGAAAGAGACACAAGTAGAGACGAAAAAAGAGAGGGAGATGGAAAGACAGATAGAGAGACATACAAAGACGGAAAATCAGGTGAAGACGGAGAGATGGAGGGACAGACAGGTAGAGCCATTAAGACAGAGTGGTAGACGGGTTGAGACGGACAGAAAGACGGATCTAGAGGTAGACAGGTAGGTGTAGAGACGTACAAAGATGTAAGGACAGACAGACAGAGAGATGGAGGGACAGACAGATGATGAGACTTTTCTTTCTATGTCTCCCTTTATTTTGCTCTCCATGTAACCGTCTCTCTCTCTCTCTCTCTCTCTCTCTCTCTCTCTCTCTCTCTCTCTCGCTCTCGCTCTGCTTTTCTCTCTTTTCATTTCCCGTCTCTCTCCAACTATTTCTTTTTCGTTTCCCGTCTCTGTTCCTCTCTGTCTCATCTCCTTAACGATCTCTATCTTCTTCTCTCTTTGTCTCTCTGCTGAACGGTGGACTGTAACATGGCTGCCGTGTGTGTGTGTGTGTGTGTGTGTGTGTGTTTATCCTCCTCCTGTAAATACCCTTACGTATTTTAAACCTCATCCTTTCCCCTATCCTGTCTTCAATATCCCCTCCCCGCCGCTCGATTCTTCTCTCCCTTCCTTCCTTGGGGCGTTAAGACAGAACGAGTCCGTTGGCTTAAACAAAAGATCGGAAGCAGAGCAGCAGATTCGGACGCTAGCACGGTAACTAGCATCAGGTGCTGCGGTTAAATAAATAAATAAACAAATAAACACCAAACATCCCACCATCACGTCGCCTCACGAGAAGACGAAGAACGATGCAGACTTGAGGACGCGCACATTTGACAGCCAAATGCGCGCCACCCAAATGAAGAACCATGCACTGTTTGTGCTTCCCGAATGCTAATACACGCACAACCGCACACTTAAGAATAGCTAGCCACAGCTTTGAGAGCGAGTTAGCGTGAATCGCGTTCGAGCTAACGGGCTAAGTCGCGGTTTCTACGGATGAATCTTCTCGACCTGTTGCGCGACAGTACCGTAGTTTCGAGAGAACGTACCTAACGCTGCGCTTTATTTCATCGCTGTCATTCTAAACAAGCCCACTGCTAACTTGCGTAATTTTGTCGGTGACGTATGCTAGCGGTGCATCGTGGGATGTCGCGGTCCCTCAGCTATCAAGACGGTATAACCAGTAACACGCTTTATACTCGACAACATTACCAGACGGGAATTAGCCTTCAACAGAATCGGCTACTAGCGCCTATACACGCGTGTATATCTGGACTGGATACCTCGAACACAACGGGAACAATACAAAAAAAATCCCGACGCTAAATACGAACGTGTCTCCAAAAAAAAAAGAGGTTGGTCAAAGATCAATAGCTCATCCGGCATGCTCATTAAAAGGTCAAAGGACTAACGATTAGCGGTGACCTCAGCCATTAGTGTCGCAGCTCAGTCTCTAATGAGATTAAACTCCTGCGCTATTACACTACAGATTAGTGCGGCCAGGAAAGGGGGATCATTTTAACAGGTTTAGCTTTGACTCCTGAACCTAAACAACAGCTGGGAGACAGTTTTTCGTTCCAAATCCATCATCCCGCGAAACGTTCCCTGAGCGGTTCGTGTCTGCTGTTGTAGATAATCCGCAGTCGAGCACGATTGTAAAAATAAAATAAAAAAAAAATAAAATGGAACAAAAATCGACATCAGCACGTGGTTTTAGAAACCGCAGAGCGCGTCGAGTTAGGGCGGGACGCGGAAAAAGGCGTCGAAGCCGCATGGAGAACCCTCGCCGTGATCCTTAGCAACAAAGCACTAAGGTTTCGGGAAAAAGCGGAAATCGCCGACCAACGCGCGGTCACTAGAGCGAAACGAGAGAGTAGAAACAGACCAGCTATTCAAAGTCGAACACGGAACAGGTGAACACGTTAGGATAATAAAGGAACGATAGTACAGGAGGCGGAGACCGGAGAGAAACCAAAACGAAGCCATATAGCTGTGACGTAAACGAAAGCGCGTGTGTCGAGATCGAGGAATTCAATAATAACGTCTAGAATTCTAAATGAAACCGTTAGACCACACCCCAAACGTCCTTCTTATTCATTCTATATGTGCTCAGTACGTAGGCTATAATATAAACACGGGCTACAGAGTGCACTAAATGCCCAATAGGATGGCGTTTAGAAATGATCAGGGGTTGTACGGGCTTGTAATAGAAGTTAGCGATGCGCAAGAGGACGCAGGATCACGTGTGGAGCTTGATTCGTATACGGAGGCTCGGGGGGACGAAACGTGGCCAACGTTTTATAGGGTCGGGAGAATAGCGAGGGTGCCAATACTTCTGCCACCAACGTTCACTGAAGAATAATAATAAAAAAAAAACAACAAAAAAAAACGGATGTTATGTGTGGACGGAGTAAGAGACGTGGACACACCTGTAGAGAGATGCTAAGAGGAAATGGTGTGTGTGTGTGTGTGCGTGTGTGTGTGTGTGTGTGGTGTCCATTGAAACCATCTGGTGGTGTTTGTGTTTATGTCTTACACCCTATGAGCAGGATCTACGTCTGCACTGAGGCACCCTGGGGCTGCACAGATCCACCATCAGGACAGTGGTGTGTGTGTGTGTGTGTGTGTGTGTGTGTGTGTGTGTGTGTGTATATATGGGAAACATACGGGGACTTCATGGATGTTTTTTAAACAGATTCCCCCATTAAGCTTCCCACAGTGCAGAGAGAGAGAGAGACACACACACACACACACACACACACACACACACACACACACACGGACAGATAACAAACACTTAAGACACGTTCACACACAAGGTTTTGAACCCATTTCAGCATCGCCCCGTCTCTCACTCTCTTGTCTCGCACCTCCTGTCAGTCTCTCTCTCTCTCTGTCTGTCTGTCCAGCTCTTTCCATCTGTCTGTCTCTCGTGCTCTGAGTCTCTCCCACTTTTCACTCTCTTACATATCTCCCATATGCCTCTCACTCCCTCTCCTCCCTCTTCTCCTTCTCACTCTCTCTACCTCTCTTTCGTCCTGTCTGTCTTTCACTCTTTCTCACTCTGTGCCCCTCTCATTTTTTTTCTCCCTCTCCTGTATGTCATTCTCTACCACTCTGTCTCTCACTTTTTATTTCACTCACACTCTCTCTCTCTCTCTCTCTCTCTCTCTCTCTCTCTCTCTCTATCACTCTGTCAGTTTCTTTACACCTGCCTGTCTCTCTAGCTGTGCCTCACCTCCTGTCTCACGTGCTTTCTGTACTCCTGTCTGTCCATCTCTCTCATTCTTTCTTGTCTGTCTGTCTCACCCGCGTTCTCTCTCCCACTCTATTTATTCTTATCTGGATACGAGTTGTATATTGTCGACATGTCTTCAGCTGTCCTCTTATGATATTTTCGCTAATATTCATTCTCTCTCTCTCTCTCTCTCCCTCCCCTCTCTCTCTCTCTCGCTCCGTCTCTAGACGTGTTTAATTTCAGCCTAAAGCACTTGATGTGAATAAGTAAGTTTCTATATTCGTCTCACACTTCCAGCGTCGGGGGTTCGATTCGCGCCACCGCCCTGTGTGGGCGGAGTTTGTATGTTCTCCGCGTGCTGCGGGGGTTTCCTCCGGGTAGTCCGGTTTCCTCCTCCAGTCCAAACGCATGCACGGTAGGCTGATTGGCGTGTCCATAGTGTATGAATGGGTGTGTCCAGGGTGTAACCCGCCTTGTGATCCATGCCCCCTGGGACAGGCTCCAGGTTCCCCGCGACCCTGAAGGATAAGCGGTATAGAAAATGGACGGATGGATGATGTCGTAATGCCACTGTGTCCCATCTGTGTGTGTGTGTGTGTGTGTGTGTGTGTGTGTGTGTGTGTGTGTACGATCCCTCCTGCTGAGACATGCAGCTGAAAGCTCATAAAGAATGTCAGATAACACGTCACACACAGGCCTTCGCTTATCTGCTGGAATGTTATTTACACCGCTGTTGTTGTTTGGCAGTGAATGTCTGTATGTAATCTATACTGAAGCCAGAAGTGTGTGTGTGTGTGTGTGTGTGTGTGTGTGTGTGTGTGATGTTTAGAGGATGATTTGGACAGACGGAGATGTTTGTAAATGTAACCATGAGGAGGAATTTGAAAAATGAAATCAGTCACAGGAGTTTCAACACACACACACACACACACACACACACACACACACACACACACACACACACGTAGTCACATTCATCATACACTTTACCACACGCACACGCCATGTTCACGGTCTTATCGGACAAATCTCCATACTGATACTGTGTTTTATGTGACATCTTGTGCCGGAAAAGTCATGTATGCGTGTGTGTGTGTGTGTGTGTGTGTGTGTGTGTGTGTGAGAGAGAGAGAAAATGTCTAAGGGTTGTAAGCGAGAGAATGACCATAAACATTGACTTATCTTCCCTTTAAAAACTTTTGCTAACTATATTAAGCATCTTCCTTTTAATAAGTCTGAATGGCAAAATTATTGGCACCCCTTTGGTTATAGTATATGCTGTAGGGTGCCAATAATTATGGAGTTGATTATACGTGTTGAGTGTCTATGTATATAATCAAGAGACTGAGCATAATCATTAACATTCCTTTCCTTTTTTGGCTAAATAACCATCAGTGGCACAAATTATTGGCGCCCCTTTTGGTAGGCTTTATAGAGTGCCTATAACGTCTAAATCACTTTCTTTCTCTTTTATCGGTTGCTCTTCTTGATATCTGCGCTTCCATCACGCCGTCAATCCAACTCTCACCCCATTTTTGCATTCAAATCAGATGTTTCACTGTAATCGAGACTTGGCACTCCTCCATCTCATCCCTTTCTCTCTTTCCTGACCTGCCCTTTTCAGCCGGGGTCACAGGAAGTGCCCCTGCCCCTCTTTCCTGACCCTACTGAGCATGTGTGAACAGCAACGACTCATCCTGCAGGAAACAGGAAGTGCCCTCACACACGATAAGAAAGGGTGTGTGTGTGTTTACAGTTGCCATCGAAATGATTCAACCCCCATTGCAAATCAGGTTTATTGTCAAATAAACAGACTTTCAGCCGTTTGTGATGAACAAAAGCGATTGTAATAGTTCAACACGACGAATGCTTCAAGCGGTTTCCCCAAATTCAGCTGACTTCTCCAGTCTCAAAATTATTCACCCCCTTCATGGGAAGCATCTTTAGTACTTTTGCTGTTCTGACCTGCTGCAAACGAGATGCAGAGCTTCTGGCAGCGTTCCTGAGGAATCTTCTCGCGTTCCTCATGAGCAACGGCCTCCAGGTCAGTAATATTCTCGGGTTTGCGTGCTGCACCCGCCGCCTTCAAATCCCACCAGAGATTTCCGATGGGGTTCAAGTCAGGTGACTGTGACGGCCCTGTAGAATCTTCCAGGACGACTTCTGCAACCTTGGCGGAATTTGACGTACGCTTGGGATCAGTGTCCTGTCGGAAGGTCCGATGACGCCCAAGTTTCAGCTTCCTCATAGACTGCATGACGTTTTCTCCTAGGATTTCCTGATACTTCAATGAATCCGTCTCGCCTTCCAAACGCTGCAGGTTTCCAGCGCCAGAGGATGAAGAGCAGCCGCAGAGCATCACCGAGCCCCCACCATGCTCGACTGTGGACAGAGTGTTCTTTCTTCATTCTCCTTCCTCCAGACGTACCGCCGATCCATCGTGCCGAAAAGTTCCAGATTTGTTTCATCGCTCCACAGAACAGAATCCCAAAACTTCGTAGCGGTGAACGTCTTGGAGATCTGGCATGGAGGCCTTCTGCGTTTAGTACGCGCCTTACCGTGCTCGCCGAAACCTCAGCGTCTGTCACACCAGGTCTCGCTGCAGGTCTTTTACAGTCGCTCGAGGGTTTTTCACACCCGGCCTTCTCAGAAACCTGATTCCTTTTTCTGCCCCGTCCAGGTATTTCATACATTTTCTACCCCTGGCCGGTTCAGGTATTTCATGTGTTCCAGCTCAAGCACACCTGCTGCAGCTAATGAAGCCCTTGATTCATTAATGTGTCTTATGCATATTTGACCTGTTGTGAGGGATTCTATGCGGGGGGGGTGAATAATTTTGAAACTGGAGAAATCATTATAAGTTGCATTTTCAGTTGAATTCGCGGAAACCGCTCGAAGCGTTCGTCGTGTCGGACTATTTCACTCGCTCGTTTGATGTGTTCGTCATAAACAGCTGGACGTCTGTACATTTTGACGATGAACCCGATTTGCATTGGGATCGGATCATTTTGATTGTAACTGTATGTATGTCTGAAGTTATGCAGTTACATCCAGAGGGTACTGGTGTGTTTGCATGTTTGCGTGCGTGTGTGTGTGTGTGTGTGTGTGTGTGTGTGTGTGTGTGTGTGTGTGTGTGTGTGTGTGTTCAGCAGCATGTTGGAATTCATTCAAGATTGCGTGTCAGGAATGTCTTCAGTTTATGTGATAATCAGCAAACACACACACACACACACACCAGGTGGATGAGTCTGTGCATGAGTCACAGATATTAAGACACACACCGTCGTCTTTCAGTCTGAATCCACTTGTTCATCTGATACGGGTATGTTGGGAATTGATTGTTGCGGTTCATGTGTTTCCTGCATTCTCTCTCTCTCACACACACACACACACACACGTGCACAATGTCAGGGTGTGAGTGCAGAGGCCTCAGTCCCATTATTCCACACGACAGTGATGTGGAGCCAGCTGTAATCTCAGGCTTTAATCACACCACGTGTGTGTGTGTGTGTGTGTGTGTGTGTGTGTGTGTGTGTGTGTGTGTCTGGTGTCCAGATTCTGCCACTTATCCCACCCCCAAGAGAGATCAGAAGGGACAGCTTAAACAGCTTCAGTCCAGCTACCCGTAGGGAATACGCGCACACGCACTCAATTTTCGGGTTTTCCTTTTCAGTAATGAAGTAATGATTTGGAAAAGCTAACAAGTAATGGAAGTCCGTCTCGACTTTTTTATATATATATGTATAAATATATTAAATAAATATTCGCCGCAAACGACATCCAGACTTCCAATGTGGCCTTCTGTAATATCACCCTTAAAGGTTCTTTGGTTTCGTTTTTTTTCCCCCCATCTGCGGCAACTCCTGAAGGTTTTACGTAGAACTTCACACAAGGGCCGTTTCCTATCTCAAGCACTACGGTCATACAGTAAAAACCCCTGGGTGCGACTGCGTGTCCTCCTATCCAGGGTGTGTACAGGCTAGGCCCGGATCCACCTCCAGTCCGACCAGGATCAGGTCCGCGTTCACGGTTAATAATTGAATCCTTCCACGGGATTGTAACATTTAGTGGTTAGCATGTTTGCCTCGTACCTCCGGGGGTTGGGGGTTCGAATCCCGCCTCCGCCTTGTGTAGGCGGAGTTTGCGTGTTCTCCACTGGTCCAAGGTCGTGACATTTCTAAATTGTCCGTAGTGTGTGATTGTATGTACGAATGTGCCCTGCGACGGGTTGACATCCCGTCCAGGGTGTTCCCCGAGTTTCCCTGGGATGGGCTCCGGGCTCCCCCGCGACCCTCTGTAGGATAAGCGGTATGGGAAATGGATGGATTTATAACTTCCCTCTTCTTGCATTTACGAATCCAAACATTGGGAGCTCAGTGGTTAAAGGCTCTGGGTTATTGATCAGAAGGTTGGGGGTTCAAGCCCCAGCACTGCCAAGCTACCGCTGCTGGGTCCTTGGTCAAGACCCGTAACCCTCGAGTTCTCAGTTGTATAAATGAGATAAATCTAAGTCGCTCTTGATAAGGGCGTCTACCGAATGCTGTAAATGTATAGGGTCTGTTAGGGTGCCAAAAAGTGATCCAGTTGTCCAAGATGGCTGCTTCCACCATATAGTTCCAGCTACACTGTTACACTTTTAATAAAATGGCTTCCTCAAAATGGGGACACTCTTTAAAAAAAACCTAATGTATGTAGACTGGTGCAGTAGAAGAACCATTTTTCTTTCCCTTAAGAGCCGTTTTTGGTTCCCTAAACAACCTTTTCATTTCATCTATATAGCACGAACATTTCGAGATGTCGCGCAAGAGGAGCGAGATTTTTATTGTCCCACCGGGGGCTTTTTCCTGCCTTGTCGCTAAATTACGATCAGAACGTTAAAAAAAACCCCCAAACAATTAGAACATAAAACCGTAGAACCGCACACAACGTACGTATCACTGCGTCACTTTTTGGCCTTTAGAGGCTTCACAGGTGTAGAAATTGTGAACCGGTTTATTTGTTTACCAGTTTTAATATCGACGGATTTGGACTGATTGCTTCTTTACCGGTTTTAAGCAACCTCGAGGCGAAAAAAGAAGGACCAGCACAACAAGTACATTTGTCACCACGATGAACTATGCAACACGCACATGCCTGGAATCCCTGTCTTATCTTCTGGGTCTTCTGGAATGTGAGGAGTGAGCCTGAGCGGTACCCAGGTCAAAGGTCAACAGAGATCAATCATTCCTAGGATTTTTTTGCAATATAAACATCTAACGGTTAATTCCGTGTATAACGAAGCTGTCTATACGGCTTTTGTCCGTTCTTCGTGTGTGGGTGTGTGTGGTGTTCTCATTCCTGTCATACCTGAGCGTCTGAACGAGCCGCTGATAACGGATAACGAGTGGCGAGTTGTAAAGGATGTGGATAGTGTGTGTGTGTGTGTGCGTGAGCGTGAGCTGTCGATGACTGATTTGAAGTGGAGGACGTGTATTCGCTTTGTGTACTCGTGTCACTAAGCAAGATGAGCCGAGGAGTCTTCCAGGTAAGAATTGATGTAGAGTTCGCTGGTATTTCGGTCACCCCGGTAGTCACACCTGCTGTGACATCTTCGATTAAAAATAACTGCTCTGTTTCCACTAGCAGCACTACATAAACATGCGATGGAGCTACCACCACCGTGTTTCCGTCAGTGGAAGGTCACGTGAGCAGTCCTTTCCGGCGCATTTCCTCGACTCCATCGCGTGGAATCCGGGTTGATCTGATCTGATCCGATCCAGTGTCCATTCTTAGCGAGGACCTTTTTGGATTCTTGAGGTTTGCAAGTGGTTTGTATGTTGTGGTTAAACCCACTGAGGTCAGAGTGGTTCCTCTCTCTTATCCGTTCAACAGTCTGCCTTCAAGAGCGAAGGTAATCTTGGTTAATGCTACGCGAGCAGAGACCGTGGCCTTCGTTGACGCGTACCAGTGGCCGTATGTTACGGCTAGACCCTCTGAGGTCGTGCCAGTCCTCTGTTTATCCGCTTGGTCCGTTCGTCGATTTGTCGCTATGGCGACGCTCACTGGTCCGTTTCAGTTTTTCAGCGACGGAGCAAACACTTGAAGCGCATCCGACGGTTTCACAGTTCAAACGCCACGCCCACGGACACGACCTTTAGACCTCTAGACCTTTTCTGACCGCCGAACAGCCGGTACCCTGATGCCATTTGCTCTGAGGGGAATCCGGAAGGGTCGGGAGTCGCGTTTTTTTTTTTGTTAGACGTATTAAATGTCACATTCTGCACGTTAATAATTGTTTATTATTATGTAAGAACTTTAAAAATAAATAAATAAATAAATAAATAAAAGCGTGTAATTGTTTGTTTATAAGGGGAAGTTTTCTGTAAGGAGACGTTTTATGGAAGGAGTCTCCAGTGTCGGCGCTTTTTGCGACGGGTTCTCCGTGGTGGGAATAAGTGCGTACGAGTGCCGTACCGTGTAGATCGCTTTGAGGACGCCGCACGCAACTGTAAACGGATTAAAAAGTATGACTAGCTTTCGGAAAATTGCGAAACGAATATAAAAGTAAAGGAAAACGTGTTCAGGATGTGCTGCTTTAGGAAAATAATTCCTAATCATAGGGCTGGGTACAGTGCTCTGCTTCCCCACACCGTCCTGTCGCTGATTATTTTACTACAGTGGCACGACACGAGAAAAAAAAAACAACCCCAAAACTTTTAGCGCCGTTCTAAATTGCTCTGTGAGTAAACCGAGGAAACTTCTTTATTGACCCCAAATTGTGCAAAATGGAGACACTGGAACTTCTCGAGGGTGTTTCTCACCAACGCGACTCTTTCGGTTACTGCGCTGTGAGCAAACCGCGTCGCTTCCTCTAGCAGGAAATGACACGTCGCAGATGCCCTTGAAATCACAAGCGTCACCCACTTGCTCCTTCTTCATTCATAACGTAATCTTTCAGAGCGATCGGACGCAGAAATCTTCCTCGCGCTTGTATAGACAAGCGGTGTGGAGCAATGGTACATAACGACATGAATGAACACACACACACACACACACACGCACACATGCACACCCGAACACGTACGAGTGAGCGGGAAACATGACGTCGTCCGACGGTTGACACATTTTCCTTTAGGATCACATGAGAAGTGACACACACACACACACTGACATAGTGAGAGACATGTCTAGGCCCGCTACAGGCTGACACAAGTGCTGAGCAATGTGGCCGAAGGTTGTCTTGGTACGTGTTGGCAGATAACAGGAAACAGTTGGTATTAAAGAGGAAGTATGAGTGCGTGCATGAGCAGGGGTTTACATACAGGAGGTTTCTTTTACACTGGGTGACTCGTACGGCCCTTATACACGGCACACACGCGACCCGTTTTAGTCACCCGGGGGGGGGGGGAGCGGGTCCGTGATTAACACTGAACGATATCGATACTACATAGCGATTGGTCCGTTCGAACCGGACCCCTGTGCGTTCTCCACTTCGGTGCGGTTCCTCAGGCAGCCGAGAACGCCGCGATCACGCCCGGGCGTGCCCCGTGACGAGAGGGTCCGAGCCGAACGATTCTTCCGAGTTAACTCCGTAGCGTTAAAAAGAGATCAGCGTCCGAGTCGATTCGATTTCAGGAAGTGAATCAATACTGTAGTGTGTGTCTGTGGTTTTGCTTTTTATATGCGCGGTGCAAAACTGAACCAAACGCCTTACGCTGTAGTGTGTGTGTGTGTGTGTGTGTGTTCTCGAGAGAAACACGAAACTCATTTCTGAGCAGTAACTGAACGAGTTTGTGTTTCTGATTCGTTTCATTTCGCACGTGCGAAAGCTAAACCGAGTCGAGTAGCGAACGAATCAAAAAGGATCCGTTTTTGCTCCGATTCAGATTGGACTGTGTGTAGGAAAGGGCCTTGAGTCGCAGTGGTAATGCAGTGAAATGTTCGTAGCGTGGGTGTTTCTTAATGTAAACGATTCATCATGCTAGCACAAAAAAAAAAACAAAAAAACCCACAGTCGTGTTTTTTGACATTCCCGAGTGTTTACTGCTTCACCGTCGGGCTAGTTCTTAAAGAGCGACCGTTACACCCTCGAGCGAGACCACAACCGTCAAATTCTCTTATCCTGTAAGTCACTTTGAATAAAAGCGTCTGCCAAGTGAACGACTGTAAATGAAGTCAAATCTTCTAGATCCTTTAGACATTAGCCAGCAAAGTAATAATAATAATAATAATAATAATAATAATAATAATAATAATAATAATTAATAAAGAGATGGTAAAGGCTGTCGTTCTGGCATTTCTGCTCCGGACCGAGATCTGTCCATGAAGATTTGGTTAATCTGTAGATAAAAAAACACAAAACAAAAGGATACACAGACACGCAAATCCTGCTCCTGACCTTTAACCTTCGGCCCCCTGCTGGATAGGGATGCTCTTCCTGCTTCCTGTTTTGGAACAGGAAAAGGCGGCTGGTATGGAAGCAAGCCCGGCGAGTAGGGAAGTGATCTCATAGCAGCACCTGCATGGAGAAGGTTGGCGCGCGCACACACACACACACACACACACACACACACGTATACACAAACATATATTTCCCATGCAGCTGTGAGCAATAGGAAGTAAAGGAGACTGATGTGCCTTTCCCACACTTTACGTCTTTGCCTATGATCGACTTGGATTTTTTTCTTTTCTGGTGTGAATCATTATTAACGGAACTTTTTAAAAAAAAATTGTATTTATTTCCCACGCTGATTCACGCCATCACAAGGGCGGGGGGAAGAGTCACGTTAAGGGTAGCGAATGAAACGGCAAAGATTATTAGGTCTGATTAGATGACTTAGATTTGTATTCATTTCTGATTTGTATTATTTTACAGATCAACAACGTAACATCATACCCGCATAATGTCATCTTGGGGGTGTATTTACTTACTGGATTATTCATATCGTTTCTATAGCAACGACTTTTGCCGAGACGTGTAGGTCGGACGTGCGACATGAATGAACGATCCCCGCCACCCCCACCGCCACCCCCCTGTCTGTAATCGTCAACAAAGCGATCCTTTCCTGTAAGGACACGATTGTTTAACGCTTACGGAAGGAGTCTCCAGTCCGAGCGCCCGAGTCCGATCTTCCCGTAGCCGCAGCATTCTGTACCGTTTTCTTAAAATCAGCACTAGACGTTAACACCCGTATATCAATACACGGTATAAACATGGCGTCTGGGGTCCGCTCTCGTTCCGCGTGCAGTTTAACGGGGACGTCCTTTATCCCGCCTACATCCTTCCCAAAGTAGCTTCGTCCACTTCCTGTTTCCGAGACCCATGCGAAAACAAAACAGCACTGAGGAAACAAATACGTGAATATTGTCGTTATTAACGTATGTTATTTGTCGATGCGACAGATCAGACGTCAGACCGCCACACTTACTTACTGTGAAGAGCCTTTTACATGACAATTTTCTCTCTCTGTGTGTGTGTGTGTGTGTGTGTGTGTGTTGGGGGGGTTTATAAGTGTGTCCTGTCCTATATTCCCTCACTGGCTGAGTTCGAAAGATTATGGTTTAACATCCAGGGCAGTTGTGGCGAGGGCGTATCCATCAGAGAGTTTGGCGCCTTCCAGTTCTGGGGAAATGCCGCATGTATATGGGTTCATTGGCATGATTGTTGCCAAAAATGTCGTTATAAAATTTTAGAGTCGTGTGTGTGTGTGTGTGTGTGTGTGTGTGTGTGTGTGTGTGTGTGCGCAGTAGCTGAAACGAAACGATCGGAATTTTGTCATCTGAGCCACAGAGCACACATGTTTTGTCAGCCATTTCAGTTCCCTGTTTAAAATATCATCTGTTTTGATACGTTGTGTGTGTGTGTGTGCGTGTGTGTGTGTGTGTCTCTCTCTCGCTATACACACACACACACACACATTGAGTAATAGTGGTGTATCTTGGCAGGCTGTAGTTTTTGCTGAGGTTACACAGAGATCTGGGCCATAGTGAAAGCCCACTGACACACATTCCTTAATAACGCGCACACACACACACACACACACACACACACACCAGAGTTCCTCCTTTCGGAGTTTCCTTTTCACTCTGCCTGACCTGTCCTGAAACCGAAATGAGACCTACATACTACTCATATCCCAAAGAAACGCTCGATCACCTTCCTCCGCACGTTATCCTGCGATCTTAGCGTTTTTTTTTTTTTTTTCCCCTCCCTTCTGCTCTTCTTTGCCAATCCCTCTGCCACCTGCTGCTAATCGAACCCACGTGAACGTAATTAAAACCGTCCACATCGCGGAAGCATGCGTACGCCAGGGCCGTAAGATGGAAACGGACAGGACGGAGGTCTGAGAGGAAACGAACGCCTCGCCGTCCTTGGATCCGTGGGACGATTCGAACTGGCGCGTCGATTCGATTCCATTTTAAAAGGGAGCGGTTGACACCGGATCGATAGTCGTAAACAGGTGTCGATCGATTTGACTTAATTTGTCGGTGAAATTTACTGAGATTTAAAATACTCTTTCGGTACATCATCATCATCATCATCATCATCATCATCATCATGGCCCTCCAGGATTTTGCGATCGAACGCCAAAACGGGGCAAAAATATTCGGAGGAGCTTGGGATTTTTCAAAATGGCCGCAGATTTGAGCCCTCTTCTATCCGTGCGCGTCGAACGCGATTAAAGCCGGTTCACACCGAGAACGATGACTATGAAGATGATTAAACGAGTGCCCGCACCGACGCGCGATGCAGCTCGGTTTATTCTAAGCGCTGGAGTTTTGTCGTCTGCTGCTTTAAATGCTCGAGCTCTTCAAAGCAGGATGGATTCTGATTGGCTGTCAAAGTTTTTAGCGTTCATCGGCTAGGGGGGGGGGGTCGTCCCGAAAGCGATTTAAACGATATGGTCTCACCGAAAAACGTCACCGTGAAAGAGCGTACGAAACACTTTCATGTCGTTGCAATTTCACCGATTCGAGAAGTTTCAGCACGAAAAACTCCGCAAGATTAGAAAAAAAAAAAAAAAACGCGGCAAAATCGAGCGTTTTGGGCCGGAACGGTCACGAACGCCGCGAAATCCCGTACAGACGGACCGTCGTCGTGTGTAACGCACCGAAGAAAGCGCTATCCGCCCCCTTCCGCACACTCGAGCTCCCGGACGCTGCTGATTGGCCGGTTTTGCTGTGATTGACAGGGGAGTCAGAGTCGCACCATCCCTACCGCCCCGAGAGCGCGGCTAGTTTCACTGAAGAATTGCCGACTTAAGACCGGAGCTCACGTTGCGCAAGAGTGTTACTCACTGCCACTTGCTAGAGTCACATGATTTCAGTAAAAGATGTTCAAATTCTGACGAAATTAAGAGCTCCGCAGAACACGGCCTACGGCGGAGAAAACTTCCTCTTACCGAGAATCTCGCCGGATCCGGCGCTTTCCTTCCGTCTTTCCGCTCTCTAAACAACTCGCTTCAGAAACTTCCGAAACTGTCGACTCGGTAAAACGCGACGGCTCCGAGAGGAAAGGGAAGGAGAGGGTTTTCCGTGCTATAAGAAACTGATGAATCAGATCCCTTCTAATTCGCTCTCAGAATAAATAAAAAAAAAGAAAAAAAAAAAAAAAAAGGAGAAGCTTCTTACAACATTATGAGTGTATCTGAAGTGTGCGTGGTCAGAAACGTGCATCAAATGAACGTCCTCTCGGTGGATTTTAGATCGAAACGAATGCCGTGGCGATACCCACGGAAGTTGTACCTAATAAATAAATAAATAAATAAATAAATAAATAAATAAATAAATAAATAAAGAGGCAAACAAACCGGACAGACACTGACGCACACAGTGTTCCTCCGGTTTGTCGAGCGGTAGCTCTACTGGCAGTTCGCATTGATTCCAGGTTAAAACGTGTCCCAGAGCGAGTCACTGCAGTGGAATATGGAAAAGATGACGCGCCGAACAAACGCGCCTGGCTGGTTCTATTCTGGCGAATCAGGTAACGAAGCAGGAGATCTTTCAGGTTCTTCTCTGCGCAGTTCCACCGCGGGCCGGGAGTCTAGGAGTAACGCGCAGAAAAAGACGGGGACAACCCGTGTGTACGAGGAGTCCCGGGAAGTCGTAATTACGGCGTCGGGTGCGTTCAGGCCGCTTTGGTCGGAGCGAGATGGCGGCGTACCTTCCCTTATTTAACTACGAGATAACACAGCAAGGTTTATTTTTCTCTCTGGAAAACGGAGAGCGAAGAATCGGGCGTGTGTCGTGTCTTCAATCCGTTTACGAAGCCGCCGTGAACGTCACCGTTACGCGCGACATCGCGATCGTACGACGCGGTCGTATTTTGGGCGTATCCGTCGATTCCGGAGTGTTTTCTTTCGGACGCGCTCCCAGCTCGGACAGCCGGGTCTCGAGGAAAATCCCGTTTCCCCGCTCGTGATTACGACGTTCGACTCGCGACGACGATCGTTCCGGCGCGACTCGATCCGTTCGGGTCCGAGTAAAGGAAAGCGGAAGGATAAGGAGCAAATGGCGACTCGGATAATATCGATATTGTTAATCTGCCAAAGTTGTCCTTTCATTTACTCGACTTTTGTCGTTTCCTTTTGCTTTAATTAAAAAAAAAAAAGGTTCTCTTTTGCCTTGCGCTTTTCGTTCTGGTCCTTTCCTTTCTCTCGCTACGATCTCTCTCTTGCTCCCTCTCGCTCGCGCTCTCTCACTCTTGCTCCTCTTCCCTTCCTTTCTTCTTTCCTTATCCTTCCACCTCCTCCTTTCCTTTCTTGCCCTCTTTTCTCCCTCAACTCTCGACCTTCCATCTTTCCTTCATTTTCTTCTCCTTTCCTTTTGTTGTCATGGCTTGCTCCATTAGTGCTTTCCTTCCTTCTCTCTCTCTCTCTCTCTCTCTCTCTCTCTCTCTCTCTCTCTCTCTCTCTCTCTCTCTCGCGCTCTCTCTCTCTCTCTCTCTCTCTCTATCTCCTGGGCACAGTGAGACGATGTTCTGGAATGTGGAGATCGTACTCGTCATTCGCTCACTTTATTCACTTTTTATTCCGCTCTAACATGACTCACATCCAATCGGGTAACTTTTTTATTTATTTATTTATTTTTTTTAATTCCAAAAGTTTCTTTACTTAAGGCAGAATACAATACGACCGTTAGTCCTGCGATTTAAATTCACGTCCGTGTTTGGATTACACGGTCAGATCGTATAGTGATGCCTTCATCGCTCAGCTTTGGTCGGAGAACCGATGACGGGAAAGTCCTCCCTCGCAGGAGATCCTAAACTCAAGGCCTGTAGACGGACCTCGCCGCCATGCCGGGTCTGTAGCTCTTTGTCAGTTCCTTCAGTTTAAGCCAGCGATATTTCCACCTAAAACCACAAAGACCACACGACATTCAGGAATCGTCAGCCAAATCATCTTTTTGTTAAACTTATTAAAACACGTCATCAACATAGATCTTCTATATATTCAAATTTTTTCCCTCTCTTCACTAAAAAAACAACAACAACAACAACAACAAAAAAACAGGATCTACTTTTAAAAAAAAAAGCGGGTGTTTCCCAGGATTGTCGGGGGAAATTTGTAACCCCGGGGAAATCCTATAACACTGCTGTCAGTGCAGATGAGAATACTCCAGCAAAACCTTTGCACAAATTTCCCCCCACAATTGCAATCTCTATTAAATAAATAGAGCTCTGCGAATTACAAATACATCTGCAAACGGTGCTGCGTGAGAATTTCTCAATACGTGAGAATTTGGTCGTTTATGGACGGTGGCGATTTTGCGTGAGAGAGCCGTTGAGTAAAGGAACGAAAACGTTAGACACGAGAACTACGGGGTAAGCGGAACCGTTCCTTTAAGTTCCATAATCCAGGAGAGGAGTATATGGAGTACATCTTTATAGAGTGTGTGCTCAGTGCTGGTCGGTACCAGCGTTTGTTGATGCATTGTGGGATACGCAGCCATTACAGCCCACGTGGGGTCCATTTATTAAAGAGGACGGGAGGAGGGAATTAACCGCCGGGTTAACCCTGAGGTCTTTTGGCAACGCTTACTCTGATGTGCGAGTCTTTTTGTTTTTATTTATTATAGTACGTTCAGCCAAAAATGGCTTACTTGTAATTCATGACCTTGGTTTCTATCTAAAATCACAAATCCAGATGACTTTGGACGCGGAGAGGAACAAAATTGCTTGAGCCTTAAAGCTCGTGATTCAAACCAAACCTGCTCAAGGTAAAGGTTAGCCAAACGTTTCCAGAATTTTCCCTTTTCTGAACTTCAGACACCAAATAAATCTTGCAGTTTGACTACATTTGAGCTGAAAAAAAGGGAACTTGTGGACATTTCTGGATGAACGATGATTGAACGTCGTGTATTGTATACAACGCGATCAGACCTTCTTCATTTCCTTTAAGAAGATATGCGAGTGATTTGAAATGAGTGGGAGACGGAAATCTAAGGCTAAACCGGACGCGTTTCTGAAGCACTTTTCGACGCCCCATCGCACACAGAAGTGACTTTTCCTTAACAAGCGTTTCACCGCACATCCTGCTCTTAGACTCGCACCCCGTTCATTTGGGTTGCTCGTATTTTCTGGCCTGATAAATATTTATTTTACTACTTTTGTAAGGAAATTGATGATAAACATGTAAGCAGTACTTTCAGACTGTTAGCTAGCGACCTTGACCAAAGTGTTTCCTTCATGTGCTTGGTATTTTTCATTTTAATATACAGTTTATTGAGATTTACATTTTTTGAGTTGGAGATGTAAAGCAACATCGCAGAAGATGCTGTTGATTGATGTATAATCAGTCAGTCAACAAATAAACAAACCGATCAACCAATCAAACAACCAAGCAAATAAAGAATCAATCAACCAACCAAAAAACCAACCAACCTATTAATCAACCAACAAACTGACCAAAGAACCAACCAACAAATTAACCAAACAACTAATTAACCAACCAAACAATTATCCAATTAACCAACCAACCTATTAACCAACCAATCAACCAGCCAATTAACCAGCCAATTAACCAACCAAACAACCAGCGAACCAAACAACCAACCTATTAATCAACCAACTAACCAACCAAACAATTATCCAATTAACCAACCAACCTATTAACCAACCAGCAAACTGACCAAACAACCAACCAATTAACCAACCAACAAACTGACCAAACAACCAACCAATTAACCAACCAATAAACTGACCAAACAACCAACCAATTAACCAAGCAAACAACCAACGAACCAAGCAACCAACCTATTAATCAACCAACTAACCAACCAAACAATTATCCAATTAACCAACCAACCTATTAACCAACCAACAAACTGACCAAACAACCAACCAATTAACCAACCAAACAATTATCCAATTAACCAACCAACCAATTAACCAACCAAACAATTATCCAATTAACCAACCAACCAATTAACCAACCAAACAATTATCCAATTAACCAACCAAAAAATTAACCAACCAAACAATTAACGAACCAACCGACAAACTGACCAAACAACCGGCCAATTAACCAACCAAACAACCAATTAACCAACCAAAAAACCAACCAATTAACCAACCAAATAACCAACCAACTAATTATCCAACCAACCAAACAACCCACCTATTAATCAACCAACTAACCAACCAAACAATTATCCAATTAACCAATCAACTAATTAACCAACCAATTAACAATGAATGTTATGTTTAATATTTGTTAAAGGCCCCTCCCATTCTATCTATAGTAGTTATCTATCTATCTATCTATCTATCTATCTATCTATCTATCTATCTATCTATAGTAGTTATCTATCTATCTATCTATCTCTATCTATCTATCTATAGTAGTTATCTATCTATCTATCTATCTATCTATAGTAGTTATCTATCTATCTATCTATCTCTATCTATCTATCTATAGTAGTTATCTATCTATCTATCTATCTATCTATCTATAGTAGTTATCTATCTATCTATCTATCTATCTATCTATAGTAGTTATCTATCTATCTATCTATCTATCTATCTATCTATCTATAGTAGTTATCTATCTATCTATCTATCTATCTATCTATAGTAGTTATCTATCTATCTATCTATCTATCTATCTATCTATCTATCTATCTATCTATCTATCTATAGTAGTTATCTATCTATCTATATCTATGTATGTATGTATGTATGTATGTATGTATGTATCTATCTATCTATGTATCTATCTATCTATCTATCTATCTATAGTAGTTATCTATCTATCTATCTATCTATCTATCTATCTATCTATCTATCTATAGTAGTTATCTATCTATCTATCTATCTATCTATAGTAGTTATCTATCTATCTATCTATCTATCTATCTATCTATCTATGTACGGCTGTACATCCGTATGTTAGTTTCCTTAAAAAATAATAATAATAAAAAAGGAAAGCCAAGGCGACATCGTTACAGTGAGGTGTTAAGTGGACAGAATGTTAAGTTGAGCCCGTGCTGACGCCGCTTAGCGGAGCCGTTTTACACACACGTGCGCACACACACACGCACACTTGTTATCAGACTCTTACACTAGCGTGTGGCGCAGTCCACAGCTGCCTGCCGTTTTAGTGGACGTGATGTCGGAGAAGCCCATGTTGCCCGGCACTACGAGGACGTGCCGTCGTAGGTTCTGCCATGTGCTGCCACTCGGGCGGTACCGCTGAGGACTGGACCAGTACCCGCCTTTACCCTGGTGAGGGGTCTGGAAACTGGGCAGATCGGGCAAACGGTAGCGGCTAACGTAGAGGGGTTGGTAGAGTTCCAGACGTGGCCTACTACAGGAGAAAAACAGTTTATCGTTACAAACGTGATGAGTGTCTGTGATTTTATTGCTAGGATCTGTTTTGCCGTTTGAATGACGCTAGAATGAAGGTATGAGCTTCTCTTATGTCTTATGGGGTAAACCAATGCACAACCAGGCTCACGCAAAAACTCAACAGACGTGAAAAAAAACCCCGAAACAATAGAATATAGCAAAAGAAATTGTGTTTTAAAAAAAAAAAATCATGTTATGAGCTAAAACAAAGCAACATTCTTGAGTATCTGGCTCCGCAACATGAGCATCCCTGTTTCCATGTGGAATATGTTGGAATGACATTGAAAGAAAGTTCCCACAACACACTCTCACACTCTCTGACACACACACACACACACACACACACACTTGGGCCTGCTATGGAGTGATTTACAGAAGCAGCGGAGTTCTGCTTAAGTGCCGTGAGAGTGTGGAGAGAAAGGAGAGAGGAACGTGTGGAGGAGGGGGGAAATGTGTCCGGAATGGGCAGAGTGGAAAAAGTTGAACGAGGAGAAGAAGAAAAAGAAGAGGCGAATCAACGGGACAGCGTCATCGTGTCCCGGAGAAATAATAGCCTTACGTGAAAAGCAACACTTTCTCAGAGCGGCGTGAAAACCGGGACCTTCTGTCGAAACGGTATCGTTTCTATAGTAACCGCTCGCACAAGGGGCTCGTACGGAGGACGCGCCACATGATCTGAGCCCAATTATGAAACTGACACGAAAACATCTCGTTCAGCAGAGAAAACCGCATAATCGCCGGTACGGTGAGGGGGAAGGTATACGTTTCACGTTCACGGAAGGAAGGAGTCTCCAGTGTCGGAGATTTGTAACATTCAGAGGTCAAACTGCTGCTGTTGTTTTGTGTACGTGCTCCGCAACACTACGTGTAGCCTAATTATAAACAAATAAATGTATGCTTAAAAAACAACAACGGTATGTTCAACAATAAAATATGTAATTGTTGGCAAATTGCTGCGGTTCAAGAGGAATAAAACACTTTGGGATGTGACGATGTGGGTAAATAATGAACTTCCAACAGTGGAAACAGGAACTCTGCTACGCTACATCAATCGGACATTAAAGCATTTATTCGAATGTTGCGTTTTATTCCTTAGTTAACTGTGTTAGTTATCGTAAACGAACAACCCCCCCCCCCCCCCCCCCCCCCCGAAAACCGTCTGAAATCGCACACTCGCGTCTTGATTAGGGTTAGCGTTTGAATTCAGACCTCCCGAGAAAAAGTGTGTTCTGGAAGCAAAATCTTCAAAAGTAAACAGTAAGGTTCTAGTTTTTCAACGTGAGACGCAGACCGTCACGAATCACGAAGACTGCGTCAAGTTTCGACCTCGTGCGGCTCATCGGTGTGCGTTTAACATCTAATTCGGCGTTAAATCGCCAAGCTCAGGTCGCCATGGAGACTTGGCGGGCGGCGACGTTTCAGCGTCGATGATGTCCCATGTAGTGAGAATCACTTATGATGTAGAAGACGTGTCGCTACGTGTCAAGAACAACCCTGGCATTAGACCTCAGTTTTGATTTGTCCAAAATTTTCACACACATACCCCCCCCCCCCCCCCCCCCCACCCTCCCTCCCTGCATGATTCATTACGCTAGCCAGATTTTCCTCAAATTAAATAATCCGTGCTAGTACCTTGAAACCCGAGGGCGAGTGAGTTCACTACAACGTTCCTGCACACGAAAACTGTCCTTCCCACCTCTTTTATCTTACCGGTCATAAAACCTCTAATAATCCAAGCAATCGCACTAAAATAATATAAAACTTCACATTACAATAATATGGATGCATTGGCGTGAGAGCTTTTGTGAGGACATCCATCAACCTGACGTCCTTATAATAATTCCTTATGTATTATTTATTTTATTTTAAACCAAAAAATGGGTTTGGAACATGTTAAGAAGCGTAAACTTTCTATAAAATATGGCAGACGTTACAAAAAAAAAAAAAGTTTGAAATGGATTTGAAATGATTTGAACATTTCTCTAAGACTCTAAAAAAAATATTTAGAGCTCACTATTGTTATCAAGCCATTCAAATAAGGAAGTGATCCAGGTTCTGTTAATCTCCCCGGGTTTATGAGCGATGTTCGGCGCTTATCCTCAGCTGGGTTTCATCTCTCTCTCGCCGCGTCTGGTTTTTCTCGGCGTGCGATTTTAATTCCTCACTGACAAAGTTAAAAAAAACACACACCCCGTCACCTTTGGCAGACCCCGGTTTACACTCCGCGGAGCGTGTTCTTCACGTCTGTTTTCGCTTTATTTAGGCCGATAGACTTTTCCATCTCCATTATAAGTGACGTGGAGCTCAGCTGCTTCGGATCGTCGTATTGATGGATGTGGGTCGAGCAGAGATGATGTTCGTGATCAAAAATGTGTTTATATGAAATACAGAACTGTCTGCGCGCACACACACACACACACACACACACACACACACACACACATGCACTTTTTTTTGCTGGACCTCTTCAACATCAGATTGTGTTGAAAGCAAAGTTGTGATATCATACATGATTAAATTGTTTTGCTGTAACACAATCCTAAATCGATAGCTAAATCGAGGGAATAGGAGGCCACACCCCCTTTGGGGCTGAAAGAGACTAAGGCCACACCTTACACATTTAGCTGTGGTCCCCACAAGGTAGGCGTTTAACGCAGCGCTCTCTCAGACACGTGTAGCTCTGGTCCCCACAAGGTAGGTATTTACTGCAGCGCTCTCTCGGACACGTATAGCTCTGGTCCCCACGAGGTAGGTATTTACCGTAGCGCTCTCTCGGACACGTTTAGCTCTGGTCCCCACGAGGTAGGTATTTACTGCAGCGCTCTCTCGGACACGTATAGCTCTGGTCCCCATGAGGTAGGTATTTACCGTAGCGCTCTCTCGGACACGTATAGCTCTGGTCCCCACGAGGTAGGTATTTACTGCAGTGCTCTCTCGGACACGTATAGCTCTGGTCCCCACAAGGTAGGTATTTACCGTAGCGCTCTCTCGGACACGTATAGCTCTGGTCCCCACGAGGTAGGTGTTTAACGCAGTGCTCTCTCGGACACGTGTAGCTCTGGTCCCCACAAGGAAGGTGTTTAACGCAGCGCTCTCTCGGACACGTATAGCTCTGGTCCCCACAAGGTAGGTGTTTAACGCAGTGTGCTTTCTCAGACACGTTTATAACAGCATTTTTTTTTTTAAAAAAAGAGATGTTTCTGTTTGGTCCATGATCCAATTAAGACACACCATGATCCAAACTCTATAACAGTATTGAACTCTTTTAAAATGGTTAAAATATTACTGTAACGTAAATCAGTGCCTACTGGAACCTACCTGAGTATGTAGTTAGCTACGTAGAGGGCCGTTTCAGGATACATGCTTCTTCCCGTTCTGGTGTGTGTGTGTGTGTGTGTGTGTGTGTGTGTGTGTGTGTGCGCGTATATGTGCTGGCCTTTAAACTAAACACACTGACCCACAGCTAAAATTATACCACATAGTCTTCCCAGGTGAACAATTAGGTCTGTGGGCAAAAACAGGACTTCTCAGGGGACAAGGTTGTTGACGATGTGGTTTTCTGAAACTCTGTCTGTGTCTCTCTCTCTCTCTCTCTCTCTCTCTCTCTCTCTCTCTCTCTCTCTCTCACACACACACACACACACACAGGACTATATATGGGCTGGAGGTGAAAACCCCCCCGGACACGCATCCACTCGCGGATTCGCCAGCAATGACCGAAGATCGTCCATTCAGGCTCGACGATGCGTTAACGAGATCCTCGAGGTCGTTTAGAACTAATGATATCATGATGCGCGGACGCAAACGTGTCCTGTGGGACTCGATGATAATTAGCTGAAAATAACCGAGTGTGTCAGAAAGAGAGAAAGAAAAAGGGCCGGACGAAAGCCTCACAGGTCAGGGTGAGCGTTCACTGAAAACGCACGTGACGGTTATAAATCTCTCTCATCACAAAACGCTTAAGCCTTTTAAAAACGATATTTTATGACGAATGACGAATGTTTTTCTACACGTGTGTGTCGAGTTACGCGCACACACACACACACACACACGACCGTTCACGAAGACCGAGAAGAAATCCAAACAAACGTTTCTACACGCATTCCTCCTCCGTTTTATTTCTTTACTTCTTTCGGTCTTTCTTTCTTACTTTTAACCAAAATTTCACAGAACTCAAATCAGAAGGAAAAAAACCCCCAGGAGAAAAGTCGAGAAATGTTTCTGAGATGATAACCGTAAAGCCACGGCCATGTAAGGTCTGGGTACACCTTCAGCATTAGTACAGTGTACCAAAGTGTGTGTGTGTGTGTGTGTGCTAGAGGAATTAATTGTGGCTGAAGGCAAGAACGTAAACATGTCTGAGAGAGAACAGCAGCAGCACGTAGCAGGCAGTGTGATGCATGTGAGCACATTGCTACATGCGTTGTGTGTGTGTGTGTGTGTGTGTGTGTGTGTGTGTGTGTGCATGGCACACATTCTTTCAGGTTTTTGTTGTGACTGTGGTTGACTAACCATGCAAGGTTATCTGCTGAGTCAGTGTTGCATCTACATAAATTCATCTCAATTTCTCAAGTAGCTGGAGAACTGTCACACACACACACACACACACACACACACACACTTGGAGATAACACTCAAAGAATGACAACAGCTGACTGCCCACTCGAAACACACGTCTCATCTTTAAAAAAAAAAAAAAAGGTGGCGGGTGGTGGGGGGTTATCGACGGTCCCATTCCCTCTATCTCTTATCCGCGCTCTCGGCTGTACGCACACCTGCCGTTAAGAGGATAAGGATTTCGTGCCTTTTTTTTTTTTTTTTAGCTAGATCGCTAATATGTGAGATGGTGCTATGTTACGTTATATCGGCTATTTTAATGTCAATATTGCAAATACGTTGCTATGGAACCTAAAGGCATTTGTCTTAAAACGGTGCAGATCCAATACGTCAGCCTTTTATGTACAAATTTCTCATGAGATCGTGCTGTCAGTACGTCACCGAGATTTCCCGAGTCATTCCTTTTCAACGATATGAGGATAAGGAAGACGCTAGTCAGAGAAGCAACCCAGAAGCCGAGGGCAACGCTCGGTGCGATTCTACCGCCACCACGCTTCACCGTAGGCACCACGTCCTCAGGGTGAACAGTGTAGGGATTTGTGAGAAGGTCTCATCAGACAAAATTTGGCCTCATTTCAGTTAGATTATGAGGACACGGAACAGTTTAAGTAACTACGGAAACGTTACGTAGCTAGCATGTGTAAGAGTATTTCCGTAGACAGGTGTGTGGGCTGACCACCGAACGTAGACCTTCAAAGATGACCTGAGGCAGCATTTAACCAAACAGGAAGCTCGACTCCCTTTTATCGTATTTAAAGTAATCGCGTCTAACGCGTATGACGGTTCTTCCCTCACTAGTCTCTTTTAGCCATGATGCAACAAAACTAGGACTTTGAAATGATTCCTGAGATTTACGAGATTCCGTTTACTGGGAAGGGATTACTGCCTTCAAATTTGCCCAAATGAGTTACTTCTGGGCGTAACTTCTAGAAGCATAATGCTGTCCTGTCAGAACTAATAATCTGTGTGAGGTTATCAACACTTTATTAAGGCATGAGCTGGATCAGATGCGTTCTGGCAGACAAACGAAATAAAAAATGGCAAGGATTTGGAGATGGAGATGTGGACTGAACTAGCCCAATCTGTAGAGAACATTCTTAAGGAATAAGAAAGAGGAAGAGCCTGACCAGCTAGCACCAGAGAGTAAGTGTTCAAAACCCCTCTAAAACGATCAAACTAATCCAGTCTGAAGAGCTAGAACCAGCCTGACCAAACAGGTTGCTCAGCTCAACTAGCTATAAGCATCCCGGCTAGCTAGCACCAGCCAGTAAGTGTCCAAAAGTCTTTTAATGCCGCCGGTGAGTGTCCAAAGCTCCTTTAAAACCATCAAATCAAACCAGTCTGACCAGCTAGAAGCAGTCTGACCAGTTAGAAGCAGTCTGTAAGTATCCAAAACCCCTCTAAAGCCATGAAACCAAACCAGTCTGACCATCTAGAATCTGCCTGTAAGTGTCCAAAATACCTTGAAAGGGTCAAACCAGGGGTGCACGGTGGCTTAGTGGTTAGCACGTTCGCCTGTGTGTGTGGAGTTTGTTGTTTGTATGTTCTCCCCGTGCTGCGGGGGTTTCCTCCGGGTACTCCGGTTTCCTCCCCCAGTCCAAAGACATGCACGGTAGGCTGATTGGCGTGTCTAAAGTGTCCGTAGTGTATGAATGGGTGAGTGAATGAGTATGTGATTGTGCCCTGTGATGGATTGGCACCCCGATGCCCGATGCTTCCTGGGATAGGCTCCAGGTTTCTCCGTGACCCTAAAAAGGATAAAGTGGTATAGAAGATGGATGGATGGACGGTCAAACTAAGCAGCCTGACCATCTAGAACCAACCTGACCAAGTAGAACCTGCCTGTAAGAATCCAAAAACCTTTGAAACTGTCAAACTAAACCAGCCTGACTAGCTAGAAGCAGCCTCAAAACCCCTCTAAAACGATCAACCTAAACCAGCCTGAAGAGCTCAACTGGCTAGAACCATCCGGACCAGCTAGAACCAGATTGTAAGTGTGTAAAATCCCTCTAAAACCATCAGACCAGACCCGCCTGATCGGCTAACTCTCCCAGCACTTTAACCCTAGATTAAAGTATTGCCACCCTTGGCATCGAATTTGGTTGCACAGTGCAATTTAAACAAACCCGCTGTTTCACCACACACTTTCACACACATTTTGATGCCTACTTTCAGAATACTGTTTAAAACAGGTGTGTATTTTACTATTCGTGTAATCTCCCGATAACCTCCAGACAAACTGCTTCTACTTTTCTTAGACTTTTAATAGCAATGTTTAATATTTGGGCAACCGTGGAGTTAGCTTGGTGTTAGCGTAGCTTAGCTGACAGGAAACATCTGACTTAAGAAGCCATTATAAGCAGAGAGAGAGAGGGGGAGGAGGGGGAGAGAGAGAGAGAGAGAGAGAGGGAGGTGGGGGAGGAGGGGGAGG
>NC_030418.2:1598853-1618853 GCF_001660625.3 Ictalurus punctatus
AGACTGAACACCATTCCTCTACTGATCTCAGTTCATTCTCTCTCTCTCTCTCTCTCTCTCTCTATACACCTCTCATTCCCACACCTCCTAGAAAACGCCCCCCCCCCCACTTTTTCGCCTCCTTCCGCCTCCCATTGTGCTTTTTTCGTGAGTTTGAGGCCTCTTTTTTTTTTAAAAATGTGCGCCGCGTTATACAAATAGGATGTCAAGAGAGGACTGTAAGTACTAGAGGTGTAACTGTCTATATCTATAGTCGGGTTCTAACTGTTCTTCCGCTCCGACCTTCATGGAGCTCGCTTTGTGCACGGAGGCATTGCCATGCCGGAACAGGTTCGGAATCTCGGTCCCGGTGAAGGGAAGTCGTAACGCGACCGCGTGCAGAGACGTTCTGTACAATCGCGCGCTTCCAAATTCCAAAAGGCCGAGATGGTCAGGTGTTCCTAAACGCGTGTCCATACGACAGGAAGTTACGGATGGAATCTGGGACGACTCGCATCTCACCCTCCGTATAACAACCAGGTGGCTTCTCTCTCACACAACCATCAATTCTATCCAAATTAAACACGTGGATCCGAATCGGAGGCGTTGTGCGGTTGATCCGCTAACCGCGTACGCGCCTCTCGTTAGCCTTTTTTTTTGGTTTGTTGTTTTATAGCAAGGTCACGCAAGGTCATACAGAAACGCATCCAGACAGGTCTGCCGACGCGGCGCCGGAGCACGTCGACGGCGCACAAATCCAGCCGATAAACAGCACGACGTACACGTGATTCCTTTTTCGCCCGCCGTACGCAGACGCTCAGATCCGGTCGTTTGTTTTCGCTCGGATTTGCTCAGTCAGAAGCAGCTGCGGCAGGATTTACTCACGCGCCTCCGAAGCTGCCATCGCATTTGTTACACTCTCGCAGAGCAAACACTTTTTATGTGCATTTGGATATGCGGATTGTGTGCGTGTGTGTGTGTGTGTGTGTGTGTGTGTGTATGTGAGAGAGAGAGAATGTGAGCGCCATCTGTGTCGGTGTGGATGAGAGAGATTTTATTTTACTGCTTTGTCGTCTCCTGAGTTCTGAAAGTCAACACAGGGTGCAAGAGTGACACCTCAGTGGACTTTTCACAGCTTTGTTGCTGGCAGCAGCCAACACACACACACACACACACACACACACACACACACACACACACACACACACACACACACAACATCAAGACAAACTACAACACATAATCTTTAAGGAAAGACGCTACAGGAACTAATGGAACTAATTTTACCCGATTTGCCTTAATGTTTAGATTGTTGACTTGTTTTAGGACACACACACACACACACACACACACACACACACACACACACACACACACACACACACACACACACACACACACACACACACACACACACACACACACACACACACACACTATGTGGTGCCTACAAGAGCTGTAGGTGTCTTACATTGTCATTTTGATGCCCCATGCCATAATGCACAGACTCGTCGATATTCATCAACAGGAAGCGCTTCTTCCTTTCACGCTCACTACAAACTAAAAATAGCTTGCCATTGTGTCATGGTAAAATGTATGAGATGTTGTCAACCTGAACTCTTCATGCCTCGTCACGCCAGCATCCTCTAAACGTTGTGCAACGCCGTGAACCACGTCGCCGAGTCGTGGTCCCTGAAAAGTCCGACTTTTACATTTTTTTCCTTCTTCTTTCGCTTTAGGCCCAAACAGGAAGTCCCCGATTTCCACACAGGGTCTTATGGAAGTCTGGGTTCTTCTTTTTTTTTTTTTTTTTTTAAAAAAAGGGCTTAACTTAGCATCCGAGTGAAAGGGTTACAGGAAGAGAGGTTGACCTTGCTTTTTCCTTTTCCCGCTTTTTAGACCTGCTGCGAAGTGAAAAAGAAAATCGCTTTGGTTTTGTTGAAAGTGTCGCCTTTAGTTATTCGGAACGAAAGATGAGAGGTTGTTTTCCTCGAAATGAATATCTCAACATGTCGTGCTATAAAGGCGACGCAGTCACAGGCGAAATTGCGGACAGGTACTGGAATAAAACGACCGCTACCCCCTTCCCCCCACTAATCGTTATTGTACATACGATACGACTATAAAAGTAGGTGGATCTAATCTATTTATTTATTTATTTATTTAAAAAGAGGGGAAAGAAAGAAAGAAAGGGAGAGGGAAGTAAGAAGAAGAAGAAGAAGAAGAAGAAGAGGAAGTCAGACATAGAGGAAACTGAAATAGAGAAAGTATGAGGGGGGGGGGGCAGTAACGAAGAGGACATAATGACGGAGAGGACAGGGCCCTAAAGTGCACCCCTGCATCGTGTGTGTGTGTGTGTGTGAGAGAGAGAGTTTGAAGCAAGGATGCTGATTGGACGGATGGCAGTTGGAAATTCGGTAAAAATTCCCCCTCAAAAAAATTGTATAAATAAACAAATTCTGAATCATAGCTTACAAAACAAAAATGGCGTGTGCGTCGATTTACTTGTAGAAGTTCATCAGGAATAACGGTGCACTCTCAGACGCCGCGACACTTCCAACGGGAGATTCAGTTTAATATTAGGCACGTGTATAAAAAAATGAAATCTCCTAATGGTTTTAAAGAAACGATTCCAGAATAATTGAATAGATTAATCGCAACGCCCTGAGTCAGGACGCAGTTCCTTCCTTAAGAGCAAACGAATAATCCTGATGTTAATCGCAACGAGAGGCGGGACAGTCGATAATCAGAACGGATCGACGGGCACGGGTCAGTAAGGCGTGCGCGAAGTCTCCGACGAGACCTACGAGGCGATGAGACAAAGGTACAGGAGGTTAGAGATAAGCAAACTTGCGGAGGCCCGTATTTGTGACATCGACAACGCAAGGATTCCCGACAGTCGACGTGGTCCGTGACGCAGATGTATAGAAGTCTAGGGTCGGGGTTTGACGCTCGATGGAGAAACCAGACGAGACGGAGACGAGTAAGGACTCTTTTACGACGAAAGAAAGGAACCAGACTCGGAAGGAACTGGGTGAAGAGCGACAGCGGCATTGTAAACGTTGCAGTACAAGTTGGAAAGACAAAATGTCTGAAACGAGTTGTGGGCGGGGAAAAGTGTTCTTGATAATGGTTTAAATCTTGTCGGGATGTTAAGTGTTTTATGGCGTTCTGGGGATTAAATAGGGTGTGTGTGTGTGTGTTATAGTTATAAGATGAGTGGTGTAGATAAGATTCTTGTTGGAATAACGATATTTAAAAGTCCTCCTTTATCTGACACGGAGCGTAATCAACACACACCCACACACTCTGGTGTGAATCATTATACGAAAACGGCACACTGGTTCAACAAGGCAGTAAAATTTAAGCAATACCCCACACACACACACACACACACAGTGTTCATGGGCACCAGATTCCAGCTGCAGCAGCACATTCTCGCCAGCTATAATAGCCCTGGTTGTGCCATTAGCGCTGGCACGTTAACCCGATCAGGCACGAGCTCTACGCCACCGTGAATTCCATGTAACGGCGCCGAGGTCAAAGGTGAAACCAGCAGTTAGCGCTGACAGGAAGTGAGTTGTTTTAACTGGGGTCGCTTTCTTTTCGCACCACGCTGTTCTCGAGTTCGGTCAGAAGCACCCTTTCTCACAACCGCACCGAGATGCTGGGCCAAGCTAACATGTCCCCCGGGGGGGAGGCGGGGGCGGAGGCGCTGGGGCTCCGCTCCATGTTTCATTACCAGCTCACAGGAAAGAGCTGAAAAACAAAACAAAACAAAACAAAACCTCACACCGTCTTCTCTGATTAGCTGCTCGCTCTACACACACACACACACACACACACACACCCCTCAAGTGAGAGGAAGCCCTCTTAGACAGAGGCAGCTGCAGTAATATAGCTCTAGTGTGTAACACACACATGGTTGTGCAAGCTGTGCGCTCTATGAGAAACAGCTGGAGACATTTGGACCATAAGAATGGAGACGACAAGCATATGGAGTGTGTGTGTGTGTGTGTGTGTGTGTGTGTGTGTGTGAACTGGGTGTGCTCGGCTTTCATACTCCTGTGAGTTTATATACCGTAATCATAAGGACAATTTTATTTGAAGGCTCTCTAAATAACTTAAATAAACTTTCATAAGCACCGAGTATGAACGCGTGCTAGTATGCTAGGGTTTGAGTATGCATTAGGCTTTGATATGTATTGCCATGTAAGTATGCAAGTGTGCTAAAACCATGCACACGCACTAGCCTGTGCATTCGCTGTTATAAGGTGCAAGCACGCTATTATACAACTAGTCAAGTATGCAACTGTAACAGCATGCAAGTGTGCTAGCATCAAACTATGCACATAGTAAACATGTAGATATGTGTGTGTGTATGCAAGTGCACTAGTAAACAAGTATGTGTGCATCCAAGTGCATTAGAAAACAAGTATGCAAGTGCACTAGTAAACAAGTATGTGTGCATCCAAGTGCATTAGAAAACAAGTATGCAAGTGCACTAGTAAACAAGTATGTGTGCATCCAAGTGCATTAGAAAACATGTATGTATGCAAGTGCACTAGTAAACAAGTATGCATGCATCCAAGTGCATTAGAAAACATGTATGCAAGTGCACTAGTAAACAAGTATGTATGTATGCAAGTGCACTAATAAACAAGTATGTATGCATCCAAGTGCATTAGAAAACAAGTATGTATGCATCCAAGTGCACTAGTAAACAAGTATGTATGCATCTAAGTGCATTAGAAAACATGTATGCAAGTGCACTAGTAAACAAGTGTGTGTATGCAAGTGCACTAGTAAGCAAGTATGTGTGCATCCAAGAGCATTAGAAAACATGTATGCAAGTGCACTAGTAAACAAGTATGTATGTATGCAAGTGCACTAGTAAACAAGTATGTATGTATGTATGCAAGTGCACTAGTACACAAGTATGTATGCAAGTGCACTAGTAAACAAGTATGTATGTATGTATGCAAGTGCACTAGTAAACAAGTATGCATGCATCCAAGTGCATTAGAAAACAAGTATGTATGTATGTATGCAAGTGCACTAGTAAACAAGTATGCATGCATCCAAGTGCATTAGAAAACATGTATGCAAGTGCACTAGTAAACAAGTATGTATGTATGCAAGTGCACTAGTAAACAAGTATGTATGTATGCAAGTGCACTAGTAAACAAGTATGTATGCAAGTGCACTAGTAAACAAGTATGTATGTATGCAAGTGCACTAGTAAACAAGTATGTATGTATGTATGCAAGTGCACTAGTAAACAAGTATGTATGTATGTATGTATGTATGTATGTATGTATGTATGCATGTATGTATGCAAGTGCACCAGTAGACAAGTATTCTAGTATGCAACCATGAACTTGTGATAATATGCAAGCGCATTACCAGGTAAGGATGCTAGTGGTTATAGGTAACTTTGCATGTGTGCAAAGCATGCAGGTAGTATTGCTATTTCGCAAATATGCAAGGGTGCTGCAGCTATGCAAGTGCATTACCATATAAGTGTGCTAATATGTAAACATGCATGTGTGCATGTATACCAGTGTGCTAAACTTCATTTAAATATTATTTCCTGCTCCAATGGTGCATGTGACCTGATTCACACGGTTATTCCTTCCGTTCATGATGACCAATCAGAAGTAGAGAATTAGAAAACAGTGCTGTGGTATGAAGCATATTTGTCCTCATGGTAAATGTTCTACCTGATGCTAATGGCTTGTAGAGCATAATTACTCATAATGGGTCAGGAAGAACTTTCCTCCGGCTCTCTAATCTTGCTAGGCTTTTAACACGGGCCCTCGACCATCTCACTGCTCTCGCTGTAGCCCAAATCCATTCTTTACCATTACTAAAGACTAATCTCTCTCTTTATTTTTTTTTCTTCTTTTCTCCCTCTCTCTATTCATTCTCCTTTCTTTTCCTTCTCTCATCCCTTCAGTCGTGTCCTCCTCCAGCTAATTAGCTTGGCTCTTGTCATGGCCTGGATACAAAAACCCTTCCTACTAAGCCCTCAAAGCATACAGAAACAGTAACTAAGACACAACAAATGAAAGTTTATAGGAACAATGTTTATGAGAAGTGAAAAAGGAACAAAGGCCACCAAACCACAGGAAAGAAAGCGTTTGATTCGTACGGAAAGAACAGGATAAACTTTTCTTGGCCTTTTTTTTTGCTGAGTTGGACATCCACAACCATAGAGGACAAAAGTATTATTATTTTTTTATTTAAACGAGTTCAAAGAAGAAGTGTCGATCGAATTTTATGGATGGTATTTATATCCGGATGCGTTTCTCTGAAACAACGTACAATTGAGGAAGAACATGACATGTTGGAGCAGTGTACATAAGCGATAAATGCTAGCGTAAAATTGCTAGCCGGTCCACTAGCTCTCACATTTGAACTCGCAGCCTTGAGGCCGCTACGGCACTGAGCTTTATCGACTCTGATGTGACTCTCTATCAGTCACGTGTTTACGCGACGTCACGTTCGCGTATCGTTTGTAGAAACACGGAAAACCGACGATCCACGTGCGAGAGGTTCGATTATAACAAAGTGAAAGCACGGAAGTGAATGTACGAGAAGAGTACAGTACGAAGGCACGACGGTGCGTACTCGAACGCAGCGTTTGGTAAGAGAACGCGTTTCCGTGAAGCGATCGTATAGAGAGAACTCAGGAGGTGACGTGGAAGCAAGCGGCGGAGTCCCGTACAGGAGGTTTTATTGTTTTTTTTTATTGTTTTTTTTTTTTTTTTGAGATTGTCGCGGATAAAAACGCGTGATTTTTGCTGTGGATTTTTCAAAATTCACGATGCGGTTCGCTGCGTTTTTTCTTCTTTCTTCGAAAAACTACTTGGCGAAATCGCAATCGCACGAAATTGTTCCGCGCGGTCTTTCGCGGCGATGTCTGTTGGTAAACGAGACCCTTTAGCTGTACTCGTGTTCGACCACGTGAATCGAAGAGGGCTGCGGCTGAACGACGTCACACGGCGCGTCTCGGCCCCCCGTCTGCGGTCATGTCGAACGATTGCGCGCTCCTCGGTATATTGCGGAGTCTGCTCGATTTCGTGTCCATTTCCACAATTGCAAAAATCTCGAAATCCTGGAGGGGGGGTGTGGTTAGTACTCAGGTGATCGTGACTTCAGGTGGCAGAGAGGGGAAATGCCCCGAGTCCTAGTTAAAGTCGGTAATTTTACACTCGAGAGAGATTTTGTTGGATTCCATACAAATAAACTCGTAAAACAAGT
This sequence comes from Ictalurus punctatus, assembly GCF_001660625.3. NCBI lineage: Eukaryota > Metazoa > Chordata > Actinopteri > Siluriformes > Ictaluridae > Ictalurus > Ictalurus punctatus. The sequence goes on from NC_030418.2 coordinate 1,606,099, forward strand.
TATGACCACTAACTGCTACCAATCAAACCTCAATAGTGAAACACACACACACACACACACACACACACACACACACACACACACGCGCACACTCTTTGTATAAAACATGGACAGCACACACAACCTTCCTATGTCATTCAGACCAGCCCAGTTTATGAATCCCAGACAGAATTTACAGCTTCTTGGCTTTGTTTTGTCTAAACGGATCCAGCAGACGCACCGTACTTGTTTAAACTCAACTTTATGTCACAAACGTTTTGTCCCTGAGCGGCCCAGGATGTCCAAACACCGCTCCTGATCTCCAGCAAAACAGCAAAAAAAAAAAAAAAGCATTATTTATTTTTGTTTTTAAAGAAGTGAAACCTGTGTCAGTTTCTTAGGGCTCAGTTTAGAGGAATGGAAATTCAGGTTCCAGCGAAAGGCCTCCTTTCGAGTTGTGTTTATGTATCAGTGCCGCGTGACACGACAGAAAAATGAAAACTGTTTTCCCCCCCTCCTCAAACCTCGCTTTCCATTCCTCACCTTGTCGTTTTTGGACATTCCTGGACTCATGAACTCAGACTGAAGTGGCCTGTGGAGAATAAAGAAATATTTCTTCTGATTGTCAGACACGCACAGGTGTTCTGAGGACTTTCCATTTCGTGATAATGGTTGGAAACATTTAGGTTCTTTTTTTTAAATGCTGTAAAAACATCTCTCTTTTTTTTTTTCTTTTTTAAAAAAAGATCGATTTATTATTTTTTTTTTAGAGGTCCGGGGGGATTGGGACGACGTGATTTTGTTTGTTCATTTTTGGTCCTCACAAAGCGCTAAATACCTGAACGCATTCACACGCTAGATTTGACATAGACGCGGCGTTCACACGCGTACAGCCGAGAGACTGCGAAGTCTTCTACGGTGGCGTTTTCGGGCCGCTGTTTAAAAAAATAAAAAGTACAAGTTTTCGAGAAAGTTGTAATATGCTGAGAGCGAAGTCTGAATATCGTGAGAGAAAAGTCGCAGTGTTACGAGAAAAATGTTGCCGTATTTCGAGATAAATATTTCAAGATAAAACTGTGGCATTTACAGCGGGGGGGGGGGGATTTAGTATTGGACGCGTCAAGATTTTTCTCAGTAAATATATTACTAATGAGATTATTCACTTGAAATTTTCACCAGACAGCAGTAGTAACTCAAGAGATCCGGAAACATAAAGAATTCACAACATTAACGTCCATAAATAAAGTTATGTGTAATAAAGTGTAATGACACGGGAAAAAAGTATTGAACACGTTAAGAAAAAGCGGTTTATATATATATATATATATTATATATAATAGCCGATATAATTATATATATATATAATAGAGAGAAATATAGAGAATAAAATATTTAAATGTGTGAGGAGAAAAGTCAACATTCTGAGGGGAAAACTTACTAGAAAAACATCCCAATATTTAGAGAATAAAGTTCCAATAAATTGAGGAAAAAATTGTACAATTCTGACAAAAAGTTAGTTTAGCATCCCCGTGCCTTCCTTCAGGCTTTAGCTGAGTGTGTTGATTTGTGAGAATTACCTAGCAGGCTAATAGTTAGCTACTTAAATGTAAAATAAATAAATAAACAAACAAACAAAAAAACTCGTTCTCTCTTCCAGCAACTCGATTTTATAGAAATTCGGGCCTCTCCAAAAGTTTTGATGGTTTAATAAACACGGCTGCTGAAATTAACACCAAAAAAAAAACAAAAACATCACTCCGATTCATAGCCGACTTTTTTTATTTGTTTTATTTATTTGCAAAATACTTTTTTATGCTAAACAAGGGCAAAATTACAATTAAACTATATATCTAGAAAAAAAATACCCTTAAATCTAACGGCTACTAATTCTTCCCAAGCGCTTGTAAATGCTTCTCTTTAAATGGTTCCCTGGAAAGGTTCTGCACTCGAACTGGCTGGAAAGCAGCGATGTGGAAAAATCGGGGTTCCATTCCGCCGTTTTAATCATAAATTATTGGACAGCGTGTTTTATCTTTGTAGGTGAAAATAATAAATAAAGAGGCTCGTTCTCCGGCAGCGAGGCCAGTCTTAATTGGAAAACGCTGTGGAGAGGAGAGATGGGAAACGAGGACGAAAGGAAGAATGCGAGCCTGCAGTTTTACGGGGGTCTCGGCGTAAGAGCTCGATGCAGATGATGTATCGCTTCGGAATTGTGGGAAGTTAGGACGCTGTGACGACCGTACGTTCGAACCCGTGGGCACGAGATCAACGAGAAACCGCAGAGCGTAAATTGCAGCATCACTTTATAAACCGACCAAGAATTATGCGTATAATCCATAGGATATACTCTGGTGAAAAATCGAATGGTTCTTTCCGAAAGTTTTGCTTTAAACCCTCTGTTGTAGGGCTCTAGACGGAATGTTCTGGGTTTACCCCCAGAGCAGAGGTTCTCAGTCCTGCTCAGAGTTGGAAAACGTACTGAGAAATCATCCTTATGTGAAAGCGAAGGTGTGGAAATCTGTCTTTTTAAAAAAATTTGCGATGCAAATTGCGAGGTTTTTTTTTTTTTTTGCTTTTCTTGCGGAAAACTACTTGAATCGGCGAAATTTGCAATTGCGCAACATTTGTCTTTCGCAGTGGTGTTTGTTGGTAAACGAGACCTTTCTGTCGCGCGCACGTGAATCGAAGGGGGCTTTGTCCGAATGCGCGCTGGGATGACGTCACACGACGCGTCCTGGCCCAAGATCGCGAAATCCCGGAGGGACTGGAAAGTATCCGATCAATAAATGCGCTCGAGTCGAAGTTAAATGGTTTCTACTTGTATCCAAGTTTTAGAAAGTAGCTGACGTAATTCCGTGTTTTTGTGCGAAAGGTAACTTTCATTACGTATCTAACGCCGCTGTACAGTCGCTCCGGCAATTTTGCGATCGCAGAAACGGACGCAAACAATCGAGGAAACGCCACAATGTCCGGAGGAGCGTGCGATCTCTCCGAGTTACCGCAGACCTTTCGCAAATTCGGGCCGGGACGAGACGCGCGTTCCGCCGGAGCCCGCTTCGGTTCACGTGCGTCGAGTACGAGTGCGGCTAAAAGGTTCCGTCTACGTTCACGTAACCGTCGCCGCGAAAGGCCGTACGAAAGGATTTCGCGCGATTGCAATTTTGACATTGCGAGTAGTCTCCAGCGAAATAAAGCGCGGAAAAAACTCGACAAGTTGCGTCGGAAAAGTGTGTGTGGGGGGGGGGGGGGGGGTAAAAATAAAGCCGAAGCAAAATCGAGCGTTTTCGCCTGCGACGACCGTGAAAAAACTGATCACTGCAAACTGATCCGAAGCAACCGTTCTGTTTATCGTGAAATCATCGTACGAGCTGTGTAAGTTGCGTTAACGAATTGAATCGGAGTTAGCCATTATATAGAATGTGACTCGCAGCCTAGCTAGTTACGTTAGCTACTGGAATCGATGCTAGTCTAACACGGTATTGGCAAATTAGCAAAAGCATTTCCCTACACGTTGCACTGTGTATGGTTCTGTGTGTGTGTGTGTGGGGGGGGGGCAAATAAAAACTTGAATTTGAAATTGGAGGGGGGGTAACAACCCCAAACAATTTTGCAGGCTCCAGCACCAGGATGGAGAAGCGTTGCCCTAGAGGTAGAAATGTTTTACATATTAATGAAAGCTTTTGTTTGCGACTATAAGGGGCAGTTATTTGATTTGGATGTTTTGTCTGGATATGGTCTTGGAGATGGAGAGAAAGAAGAAAGGGAAAACAGGAAGTAGTTCTGGTACTGACGGAGACAGAGATGAACGAGGGGGAAAAAAGAGAGATTCACCAGCGAGGTTTGTCTACAGTATGGAAATCCAGAGCGGCCATGCTGCCGTCGTCGTCGTCGTCGTCGTAAGACCTCTTAGTGTTTACATCTCCTTATGGAAAACTTATCCATAATCAGCGATGATGTCTTAATGATGTTGGAATCTGAACCATTTTCTCACCTCCAGTTAGCTCTCCGCCGTCATGTGACGGCCGCTAACCGGGAAGGACGAAGGCTAAAACGTGCTTCTTCAGAGCTAGCGCAGAGTAGCACACTCATAAGAGCGTACAAAAGAATATCATCTCGAGATTACGCCAAAAAAAAAGAAAAAAAAAAGTAGAAGCGATCTTTAGATCTTTATAGAGAAGAAGTCAGTCAAAATGATCATCTTTCTTTCTACACACACACACACACACACACACACACAGCCCGCTCATACGTCCACCTCTGGTTGATTTGAAAATATCTCATTCCATCACGATCCTCATAAAGCTCACAGGATGACAATTTCTACGTGTTATTTATTTTAAATGGTAATATTAGAGATGTATTATTTTCACAGCCCTGATCCCGCTGCTCTGCTCGGGTCTGTTCCCCGGGCGCAGGAATGCGATCTGTAGTCCATCGGGTTCCTCAGGGATTTCCCAGAGAATGTGTGCATGTTTTAAGAACCTTCGGCAGGGTCATTGAGTGTGAGCGTGTGTGTGTGTGTGTGTGTGTGTGTGTGTGTGTGAGAGAGAGAGAGAGAGTGTACGTTTCGAATCCGTCTTTTCTGGTGTCAGGCGACATATTAAACCCATTTCAGATCCGAGATGACCGCTTTGTGAGAACCTCATTTGTTTGCATTGTACGTTACATATGTGTGTGTGTGTGTATATATATATGATGTGTGTGTGTGTTTGTGATATGACCCAGCGGGCCGGGTGTGAACCCTTTTTTCCACGTTCTGTTCCCAATTAAATTACCCCCCCCCCTCCCCCTCACCCCACCCGGTGTGTATTGGGATCGACATCTCGGCTAACGTTCCCAACGCCAACTTTATCGTCACGCCTGGAAACTCTCAACCGGCAGAAAATGAATATTTCAGCTTGTTACGGAGAGCTGGAAAAAAAAAAAACAACAGAACGTGCGTGTGCGCTGATGCGAAACACACTTTGCAGGTCTGCGCACGTACTACGGATGCGTGTGTGTGTGTGTGTGAGACAGAGGGAGATATGGAAGACTTTTAAGAGCATTAGGGTCGGGGATTGTCCACATCTGGAATTCGTTATAGATGTTTGAGAGAAATAGGGAGGGGATCTGAAGAACATCTGATCTCAGGAGGAAATCCAGACGTGGCTATGAATAATATATGAATATAAACCCAGATACGCTTCAGATTGCTTTTATTAAGATAACGCCTTCGCTACGTCGCGTGTAATCGTTACAGGAAGGCCCGAGAATTCGTTTTGTCATTGATATTTAAGAATCCATTATCTAGAGAATACCTCGGCGGGGGGAGGGGGGGCGTTCTTATCTTATTCACGCGCCATTTCTTCTCATGTTTCCGTTCGAACTCGTCAGACGATACACACGTCGAGGTTTGGATTAAGGGCGGGGCTAGCGTTTGTGTTTGTTTGTTTTTGTTGTTTTTTTTCTTCCTTACATCCGAAAACGAATGAAATCCAACATCACCTGATTCCAGTCTGAACTCTGATTGGTCGGAAGGTGTTGATCGGTTTTCTATAAGAGCAGGTCTGACAGTCGCGCGGCTACGAATCGCACGTTCGTATACGTTATCGTTAATATAAACCATCGCTACCGTCATATAAAACTAATCAACACCTTCTGACCCGATCAGAATGTGAGGACGTTTGTTCTTATATACCGTGTATATATAGTATTCAGGCACAGAAAAACCCCCACAGAGAGTACTCCTTTAAATCGAAAATGAACCCGTTTAACCGTACTCGACGTCCCAAACGTCAACGGTTGACTTTTGGACTCGGTCGCAGTTTCGACACGAAGCCTTCTGGCACGTTAAAGAGAAGCTTTTCTAACTTGCCATGGCGCTCACGTCTGCCGCTTGACATTTGAAACGGACCGGCCGCTGCCGGCGCTAACTCCGGTAGACCGGCGTGTACACGCGCGGGCTTCTGCGAGGATTTTACGGCGCCTTCATTAGCTTAGCCAGTGGAGCGTGCTGCTAAACGCCCGGTCGGGGTTCGCGAGGTCGCGGCACCGTCATCGGAGTGGAACCGTTAACGGCGCCGTCGGCTCGGGAGCCGAGAGAAGAGCGCGCTAGTCTGACGGGACGACTGGAGGGGTTTCCTAAACTTTAGTAGTTTGATAATGTGATTTCGTCCAGCGTTTAAATGCTGTTAACAAAACTGAGAAAATAATAATAATAATAATAAAAAAGAACAGAACATTGTGCTGACGTAGACGTAGCCACCGAGTAGCTAGCTAACGGGCTAATTAGCCGATTGTGAAGTAGGCCGAGTTCAGAAACGAGTGAGATTTAGCTAATTAGTAGGTAATGAAATGAGATCTCTGCCGAGATCAGTAAGATGTGTTATATATCAGTAAGAACATGACTTTTACTTTGCTTGGTAGCAGCTCCAGAAAACGTTCATCGTAGCCTTTTGGCTTGTAGATACGCAAATATGGAAAACATGAAAATACACGAAGCACCCGAAGGTACAAGACTTGGGAAGACGACACACACGCGCGTCGCTCTGTCAGGAAAACTTCAGTGTAGATCCCGAGTCGAGGGCGTAATGTGCGAGTTGGACTCTTTTAATTCGGCGTTTCAAGTCGTCGTATCGTCAGGGGGCCAAGCGCGGGAGGTGCGTACGCGCTCTGATGTTATTCGAGCTTTGCTTCTGAGTAAAATAAGTTTTTAAAAATTTTTTTTAAAAGGACGTGCTGTCTTGACTTCAGTTGTACATCTCTGTGATTAGCGTAGACCGTACGACGCACGTGACCATAAATACGCCAAACACGCAGGTTACGCAGTTGTCATTAAGTCAGCTGTTGGTTTTAAGTGAAATGTTTTTCAGCTCCATCCTGCAGAGACTCTTAACTATACTGTAGGAATCCAGACGGAGTGTCCTGTTTTTGATAAACTGACCCCCTGACTCCTCCAGTGCAGACTGTGTGTGTGTGTGTGTGTGTGTGTGTGTAGAGCATCTCAGAAACAGCTGGCAGGCCCATCCGCAGTCTCAGTGACGAGGCTGGACGATGATGAATAGCTGGGAGAGGTCGGAGGTCATAGGCTCGGCTTCCTGGTATGTGAGACAGACTACTAGGCTGGGCCCGTGTGTGTGTGTGTGTGTGTGTGTGTGTGTGTGTGTGAGTGTGTGTGATTAATCTCACATCAGTTTGGAGGTCAGTGAGCTGTATGAAGGGTTTCATCAGCTTTCTCACAGAAACCGAGAGAGCGAATACAGTATAATGGTGGATGAGGGGCCTCTCTCTCTCTCTCTCTCTCTCTCTCTCTCTCTCTCTCTCTCTCTCTCTCTCTCTCTCTCAGACACACACACAGAGGCGTGTATCCCACTGGGGTGCTGGCACCAGCTGTGATTCTCACTGTTATGTCTGTTAAGCCTGGAACAGGGGGCCGTGTGTGTGTGTGTGTGTGTGTGTGTGTGTGTGTGTGTGTGTGAGACAATAGAGGACATCTGAAGTTGAATCGCATGACTAACTTTGAAAAGTTACTGGTAAAGAGACACTGTTAAAGAAAACAGGAGAGGAGGATGAGGAAGGACAGAGAGGAAAGAGGGATAGAAGACTGGAGGAAGAAGGAGAGGAGAACTGAGAGAAAAGGGGAGGGGCATAAGAAGGAGAGTAAAGGGGGGGGGGGTTTAAAGAAAGCAAGGTTAAGAAAGGAAGATGAAAGAAGAGAGGGGGATTCGGAGAGGAGGAAAAAACAAAACAAATGGGGAAAATAGCCAGAGGAGAGAGTGAAAAGAAAAAGAGAGGGTTGAAGAAGGAAAGAGTGAAGGAAAGGAGGATGATGATAGAATAAAGAAATGAAAAAGAGATTAAAAAAGAGTAATGGAGAAGTGAGGAAGGACAAAGGTTGAAGAGAGCAAAATGGCTGAGGAAGAAAAGGAGGGAGAGAACAAGAGGAGAGGGAAACGTTTTGAGAGGGACGGGGAAGAGGAACGGGAATAGAGAAGGAGATGAAGGAAAAGAGAGAGCCGAGAAGCGAGAGGGAAGAGGGACAGTAAAGGAGTACGTTTACGACGGTAAACAGGGAGAGAAGAGAAGAAGAGAGATAAGGGGATGAAGAGGAGAGAGAGAGAAGAGAAGAAACGATATTAAAAGAAAAGGGCGAAGAAAGGGGCGTGAAGGGGAAAATAAAGGATAGCGGGATGGGAGAGTAAGGAAATGTGATGAAAGAGTGATGGAGATGAAGGACAGGAGGCGAGGAGAGCGAGAGAGAAAGGGCAGAGAAAAGGACGGATACAGGAGGAGAAATGAGAGGAATGAGGGATCGTGAAGGAGGGGTCTCGTGAAAATATGAAAAGGGAGAAGAGAGGAAGGACAGCGGAAGGAGAGAGAGAGGTGAGGCCAAGGAGACGAAAACGAAGAGAGCAAGCGAAGAGAAGTAAAGGCAGAGAAGAGGAAAGAACGGAAAGATGAGAGAGTAACGGAGAGAATTGAAGAAAGATGACACGGTAAGGAAATAAGAAAAGGGTTAAAAGAATAATAGAGGAAAGCAGGATAATAAAGGAGGAAATAAAGAGGAAAGATGGAGAGGCGAGGAAATGAAGACCAGGACGGGGGGGGGTCTTGAGGAGAGAGAAAAGAGGAGGGAAGGAGAAATTTTAATTAAAGATGAGAGAGAAGAGGAGAGGAGAACGAAGGGAGAGGTAGAGGACAGAATGATAGAAACAAAAGAAAGAATGAGTGAAAGGAAAAAGAGAAAGAGACAGAAGGCAAGTTTGGAAAGGAGACAGAAGAGAGAAAAAAGAGGGTGAGGGTTATTTTGCACAAGACAATACAAGATTAGTTGAGGTTGAGCAAGCAGAGAGAGAGACACACACACACACACACACACACACACAGACACACACACACACACACACAGACACATAGACACAGAGACACACACGCATTGAAAGACACACACACACACACACACAGAGACACACGCATAGAGAGACACACACAGAGACACGCAGAGAGAGAGAGAGAGACACGGAGAGAGAGAGAGACACACACAGAGAGAGACACACAGAGAGAGAGACACACAGAGACACAGAGAGAGAGACACACACACACACACACAGACACAGGGAGAGAGAGACACACACACAGAGAGAGAGACACACACACACACAGACACACAGAGAGAGACAGAGAGAGAGAGACACAGAGAGAGACACACACACACACAGAGACACACAGAGAGAGAGACACAGAGAGAGAGAGACACACACACAGACACAGAGAGAGAGACACACAGAGACACAGAGAGAGAGACACAGAGAGAGAGAGACACACAGAGAGAGAGAGAGACAGAGAGAGAGACACACACAGAGAGAGACACAGAGAGAGACACAGAGAGAGAGAGACACACACACAGAGACACAGAGAGAGAGACACACACAGAGACACACAGAGAGAGACACACACAGAGAGACACAGAGAGAGAGACACAGAGAGAGAGAGAGAGAGACACACACAGAGAGAGAGACACACAGAGAGAGAGACACAGAGAGAGAGAGAGACACACAGAGAGAGAGAGACACACACACAGAGACACAGAGAGAGAGAGACACACACAGAGAGAGAGAGACACAGAAAGAGAGAGACACAGAGAGAGAGAGACACACACAGACACAGAGAGAGAGAGAGACACACACAGACACAGAGAGAGACACAGAGAGAGAGACACACACACACACACAGAGAGACACAGAGAGAGACAGACACAGAGAGAGAGAGAGAGAGAGAGAGACACACACACACAGAGAGAGAGACACAGAGAGAGAGACACACGCACACACAGAGAGAGAGACACAGAGAGAGAGAGACACACACACACACAGAGAGACACAGAGAGAGACAGACACAGAGAGAGAGAGAGAGAGACACACACACACACAGAGAGAGAGACACAGAGAGAGAGACACACAGACACAGAGAGAGAGACACAGAGACACACAGACACAGAGAGAGAGACACAGAGAGAGAGACACACATACACAGACACACAGAGAGAGAGACACACACACAGAGAGAGAGAGACACAGAGAGAGAGAGAGACACAGAGAGAGAGACACACACAGAGAGAGAATGCATGAATTTAAGAAACATTATAAACAAACAAAAGAAGAAAGAAGACCTGTAGCCCTGCACCTGACCTTTCACCCTCCCGAGTTTAACCTGCATAAGAACTTTTCAGCATCATGGCTGGTGTGTGAAAAGATTAAAGTCACCGTGACTGAAAGCGGACGGCGCGGAAGAGTAACGCGGTGAATCATCAGCGTTGAGGAATGTTAAGTGATTTAAGGTAAATAAAGACGTTAGTAGTGGACTCTGAGATTCGGACTGTGGCGTATCCAGCACGTAACACACACCACACACTTCCACACTATAGCACGTTTCCTCATGAATCGGCTTTACAGCCGGTTATAAATCACTCTTACGGTCTCATAAAGCATAAACATGCTCATAGTTTTCAGAGCCGCGCGTATAAATTCTCCCTCGTGTTCACACACGGGCCTTTATTCACACGCCGCTATAAAGGGAGCCACACGCCCAAGCGTCCCCACTTATTTACAGTGAAACTCTCCTAAAAAACACAACAACGCCCCTGGGGCTCGAGGACCGGCACTCGGAGACCGGAGGTTTTGGCGAGGCGAGGTTCCTCTACGTTCCTCCGCGTGGGCTCTGCAGCGGCGGTACGTTAGTGAGTGCTGTGCTGAAGAGGACCGTGCAGTTATAGGATCATAAGCAACTTCCGGATGGTTCTGTTCATTAAATAGAACACGACACCCTTTAGCTCGCTTACCACAGCTTCGTGCGAGCAGAGGTCCGCGCACACGGAACGTGCGTTAGATAAATCCTACAAATCCGGCCACACGATATAGTCTGTAAGGGGATTCGTCCAAAATCGGACAGTTTGAACCTGAGAGACTGAGAGAACACCGAATCCGCGCCGCTAGCTGAAATTACTGGGATGGAATCGTCTGGAAACCCCGGAAACGAAGTTTAGGAAACCAGAACGCAGGACCTTGGATACTGGGGGGCGAGGACGAGGAAATCCGAAAGCGGGAAATTGGAATGTGGTTTCCAAATTCCTGCCGCACAGTTTCTGAATTCGTGCCTCGCTTTTATTGAATTCCTGCCACAGGATTTTACCTTCTGCCTCCCAGTTTCCCAATTCCTGTGTCCCAGTTTCCAAATTTCTGCCTCCATTTTTCTGAATTTCTTCCTCCCTCGTTCTTAATTCCTTCCTCCCAGTTTCTGAATTCTTGCCTCCCAGTTTCCCAATTCCTGTCTCTTTTTTTCAGAATTCCTGCTTTCCAACCTCCCAATTCCTGTCGCCCAGTTTCCCAATTCCTGTCGCCCAGTTTCCCAATTCCTGTCGTCCAGTTTCCCAATTCGTGTCTCCCAGTTTCCCAATTCGTGTCTCCCAGTTTCCCAATTCCTGTCGCCCAGTTTCCCAATTCCTGTCGTCCAGTTTCCCAATTCGTGTCTCCCAGTTTCCCAATTCGTGTCTCCCAGTTTCCCAATTCCTGTCGCCCAGTTTCCCAATTCCTGTCGCCCAGTTTCCCAATTCGTGTCGCCCAGTTTCCCAATTCCTGTCGCCCAGTTTCCCAATTCCTGTCGCCCAGTTTCCCAATTCGTGTCGCCCAGTTTCCCAATTCCTGTCGTCCAGTTTCCCAATTCCTGTCGTCCAGTTTCCCAATTCCTGTCGCCCAGTTTCCCAATTCGTGTCGTCCAGTTTCCCAATTCGTGTCTCCCAGTTTCCCAATTCCTGTCGCCCAGTTTCCCAATTCGTGTCGCCCAGTTTCCCAATTCGTGTCGCCCAGTTTCCCAATTCTGTCTCCCAGTTTCCCAATTCGTGTCTCCCAGTTTCCCAATTCGTGTCTCCCAGTTTCCCAATTCCTGTCGCCCAGTTTCCCAATTCCTGTCGCCCAGTTTCCCAATTCCTGTCGCCCAGTTTCCCAATTCGTGTTTCCCAATTCCTGTCTCCATTTTTCTGAATTTCTTCCTCCCTCGTTCTTAATTCCTTCCTCCCAGTTTCCCAATTCCTGTCTCTTTTTTCCAGAATTCCTGCTTTCCAACCTCCCATTTCCTGCCCCCCCCTCCCCCTCCCCTAATTCCCCCTAACTGGGTTCCTCTCCGAACGATGCAGGCTGAAGAACGGTTGGATCCGAGCTCACAACTTTCCGGGCCTCCAGAACAGAACCAGAGTGAAACTGGTCCTTACTCTGATTTCTCCTTTTCTGTCTAAGCTTTAACAAGCAACAGCTGCAAATTATTTATCCACACACACACACACACACACACACACACAGAAGAAAAAAAACAAAACAAAACCCACACACCCTGGGAGACGAGCTGGTGTGTGTTCAGGAATTCAGCACGGTCCCCGTGGAGGAGGTACGGAGGAAAGGAGAGGAGGGGAAGAAACGACTGAACGATACGTTAAGGGATGAGACTGAATGCGGTGTACAGTCATCCTCTCGGACCGTGACGGATCATTTGGGTAGTTTGTCGGTTAATAATAGAGACATGAGACTGAGACAGAACAGGACGAGAGAGACAGACAGAGCGAGAGAAGAGAGGGAGAGAAGAGAAAGTCGCTGAAGCAGCACTCTGGCCTCGTCACTGCATCTGTGACCTAGATTCCTTCTTTTTTCTCCCAGATTCCTGGTTTGTGAATGTTTGATTAATGCAGTAGCTGTAGTTATGCCACACACTTTTTCAATTAGGGAGAGGGAGCGAGAGAGGCGCGCACACAC
>NC_030418.2:1623853-1661353 GCF_001660625.3 Ictalurus punctatus
TAGCGGGCAGTTGAGTGGGTGAATGAGTGAGAGTGAACATCAGCGTGTGTAAGTGGGTGAATGAGTGAGAGAGTGAACATAAGCGTGTGTAAGTGGGTGAATGAGTGAGAGAGTGAACATCAGCGTGTGTAAGTGGGTGAATGAGTGAGAGAGTGAACATCAGCGTGTGAATGTGTATAAGAACAGTGATTGAGTAAACAGGTGTAGAGTGGGACATGCGTGAGGAGTGATGAATGGGTTAATGAGAGTGGGGGAACAAGTGAGAAAATATTGAGAAAATAGGTGAGTGAGAGTGAGTGAAAGGGCAGTGAGTGAGTGAGGGAATGAGTGAATGAGAGAGTGAGTGAGTGAGAGGGACAGTGAGTGAGTGAGTGAGAGGGACAGTGAGTGAGTGAGTGAGAGGGACAGTGAGTGAGTGAGTGAGAGGGACAGTGAGAGGGACAGTGAGTGAGTGAGTGAGTGAGTGAGTGAGAGGGACAGTAAGTGAGTGAGAGGGACAGTGAGTGAGAGGGACAGTGAGTGAGAGGGACAGTGAGTGAGTGAGTGAGTGAGAGGGACAGTGAGTGAGTGAGAGGGACAGTGAGTGAGTGAGAGGGACAGTGAGTGAGTGAGTGAGAGGGACAGTGAGTGAGTGAGAGGGACAGTGAGTGAGTGAGAGGGACAGTGAGTGAGTGAGTGAGTGAGAGGGACAGTGAGTGAGTGAGTGAGTGAGAGGGACAGTGAGTGAGTGAGTGAGTGAGAGGGACAGTGAGTGAGTGAGTGAGAGGGACAGTGAGTGAGTGAGTGAGAGGGACAGTGAGTGAGTGAGTGAGAGGGAAAGTGAGTGAGTGAGAGGGACAGTGAGTGAGTGAGTGAGAGGGACAGTGAGTGAGTGAGTGAGAGGGACAGTGAGTGAGTGAGAGGGACAGTGAGTGAGTGAGTGAGTGAGTGAGTGAGAGGGACAGTGAGTGAGTGAGAGGGACAGTGAGGGAGTGAGTGAGTGAGAGGGACAGTGAGTGAGTGAGTGGGACAGTGAGTGAGTGAGTGAGTGAGTGAGAGGGACAGTGAGTGAGTGAGAGGGACAGTGAGGGAGTGAGTGAGAGGGACAGTGAGGGAGTGAGTGAGAGGGACAGTGAGTGAGTGAGTGAGAGGGACAGTGAGAGGGACAGTGAGTGAGTGAGAGGGACAGTGAGTGAGTGAGTGAGTGAGTGAGAGGGACAGTGAGTGAGTGAGAGGGACAGTGAGTGATTGAGTGAGTGAGAGGGACAGTGAGGGAGTGAGTGAGTGAGAGGGACAGTGAGTGAGTGAGAGGGACAGTGAGTGAGTGAGTGAGTGAGTGAGAGGGACAGTGAGTGAGTGAGAGGGACAGTGAGTGAGTGAGAGGGACAGTGAGGGAGTGAGTGAGTGAGAGGGACAGTGAGGGAGTGAGTGAGAGGGACAGTGAGGGAGTGAGTGAGAGGGACAGTGAGTGAGTGAGAGGGACAGTGAGTGAGTGAGTGAGTGAGTGAGTGAGAGGGACAGTGAGTGAGTGAGAGGGACAGTGAGTGAGTGAGTGAGAGGGACAGTGAGTGAGTGAGTGAGTGAGAGGGACAGTGAGTGAGTGAGTGAGAGGGACAGTGAGTGAGTGAGAGGGACAGTGAGTGAGTGAGTGAGTGAGAGGGACAGTGAGTGAGTGAGTGAGAGGGACAGTGAGTGAGGGAGTGAGTGAGAGGGACAGTGAGTGAGTGAGAGGGACAGTGAGGGAGTGAGTGAGAGGGACAGTGAGTGAGTGAGAGGGACAGTGAGTGAGTGAGTGTGAGGGACAGTGTGAGGGACAGTGAGAGGGACAGTGAGTGAGTGAGGGAGTGAGTGAGTGAGAGGGACAGTGAGAGGGACAGTGAGGGAGTGAGTGAGTGTGAGGGACAGTGAGTGAGTGAGTGAGTGAGTGAGTGAGAGGGACAGTGAGTGAGTGAGTGTGAGGGACAGTGAGTGAGTGAGTGTGAGGGACAGTGAGAGGGACAGTGAGTGTGAGGGACAGTGAGTGAGTGAGTGAGTGTGAGGGACAGTGTGAGGGACAGTGAGAGGGACAGTGAGGGAGTGAGTGAGTGTGAGGGACAGTGAGAGGGACAGTGAGGGAGTGAGTGAGTGTGAGGGACAGTGAGTGAGTGAGTGAGTGAGTGAGTGAGTGAGTGAGAGGGACAGTGAGTGAGTGAGTGAGTGTGAGGGACAGTGAGAGGGACAGTGAGTGAGTGAGTGTGAGGGACAGTGTGAGGGACAGTGAGAGGGACAGTGAGTGAGTGAGGGAGTGAGTGAGTGTGAGGGACAGTGAGAGGGACAGTGAGTGAGTGAGTGAGTGAGAGGGACAGTGAGAGGGACAGTGAGTGAGTGAGGGAGTGAGTGAGTGAGAGGGACAGTGAGAGGGACAGTGAGTGAGTGAGGGAGTGAGTGAGTGAGAGGGACAGTGAGAGGGACAGTGAGTCTCAGGGTGGTGAATGAAAACTGTGTGTGGTTTTATTTATTGGCGTTTCTGGCAAAAGAAGCCACTTTGTGCTTTTTTCCTCAATCGGGTGATAAAGTGTAGCACCGATCCAGGTCCCTTTCCCTCTCCAGATGTGACTGTGACTCACTCTGCTTAGACAGGAGGGGGGGGGGGGGGGGGGGGGTGAAGGCTCATGGGAGAGGGTGGGAAATCAAATGATTAATCTGATGAAGCCATTAGAGGCACCTTCTGCACAATACGCTCCACCCAACACCAGCTGTGCTGAGCAGCTCCTGCCAGAGAGAGAGAGAGAGAGAGAGAGAGAGAGAGAGAAAGAAAGAGAGAGTGTGTGTGTGTGTGTGTGTGTGTGTGTGTGTGTGTGTGTTCAGAAACTTTTCAGTAACTAACAAGTGAAAAAGTCATAAACAGCAAAAAAAAAAAAAGGCAAAAATGTTTCAGGTGAAGAGATTCGGAACATAGTGCATAAGCAACTCCAGAAGTATTGGCGCCCTCCATTAAAATGTTTCGAGTCTCTTGTAGACCGGAACAGGTTTCTTCCTAGGATCGCCCTGTTTCTGATGCCATTCCTCTTACCTGCACCCCGGACCAGTTTCCCAGCTTGTGCGTGTACTGACTACCATAAACTAACTCACCTGAGTACTTAGCTGGCCAGGTTTCTCTGTAAACCTTAGTTGTGTACTTTACATGTGATGTTTCATCGTGTATGCACTGGCTAGCAGAAGCTAAACCATCTAGTTAGTCAGCAAGCCATGTTTCTCAGTAAAGATCAGCTGTCTACTGTAGTTTTCATGAAGTTTAGCTAAATTAAGCCGAGACAGTCATTCTAAAGGGATGTCATGGATGGCGAGGCCTTTGATTTAAATATAAATAAATAAATAAATAAAGTGATCCAACAAAGCACGTTGTAAGAAGCCTGTACGGGCTATCTCAGGCTCGCTCGAACCCCGTACTGTATATCCACGGTCATTAAACGCGCGGTGAATGTGTGTCAGGGGCTTCCTTCCAAGTCCCTCCTGGAGAATTACCACGAAGAAAAGAATGAGAAAAGAATTAGGACTTCCCTATAGGGATAGAAAATGAGCGAGAGAGAGAGAGAGAGAGAATGAGAAAGAGAGCCTCCAGCTAGCATAAAGCCGCAGCTGCTGAAATGAGGAGGGAGGAAGACGGATCGCGCACGTCAGCATCACGGTCAACAGGGAAACACGTCTCCGTGAGCCAGTAATGTGGGTGAAAAAGGAATGCTGCGTTTATCCCCCTTTTTTTTTCGTGAACAAGATCAGGTCACTTACTTAAACAAGTCCATATGCCTGAGCGCGAGAGGAACAAAAGCAGGACAGACGAGACGAGCGAACCGGCTGCAGGATTGCAACGTTTCAGCATCTTAAGAGGGAGAGAGAGAAAGAAAGAAAGGTGCAATGTATTTAGCAGAAAGCACAGCCATAAACCCCCGGGGTTTGGTGGAATGCGAGTGCTGTAGTTTCAGGAAGGAAGCTAAAGTTCGAATGCTTTACAGTACGAGGGAAATAGTCATAGACTTTTAAATGTGAGTGAGTGAACTAATGAGATACCGAGCGAGTGAACGAGTGAAATGACAGGTTAGTGGGTTGAGTGACATGAGGGGGGAGAAAAAGAGCGAGTGAAATGATGAGATGGAGAGGGAAATACTGAAAGTCAGCCAGTGAGTGAGATGAGAGAGTGAGGGAGTGAGGGAGGGAAACAACAGGACAGTGAATGCGAGAGCCAGTGAGGGGGTAAAATAGTGGCTGAGACAGTGGGTAAGTGGATGAGAGAGCGGATGAGCGGGCGAGAGAACTAATGAGATAGTGAGTGAAGGAGACATGGGGAAAGTGAAATATTGAAAATGCGTACGTTAGATATTAAAACAGTGAGATGGTGAGATGAGTCCGTGAGCGAGTGAAATGAGATAACGAGGGATCGAGACAGTACGTGAGACCACGAGTCGATGAGATAACAGTATAGTAAGTGAAATAATGAGTGAGACAGTGAATGAAGTGAAGCAATGATACAGCGAGTGAACGAGTGACGCAGTGATACAGCGAGTGAACGAGTGACGCAGTGATACAGCGAGTGAACGAGTGACGCAGTGATACAGCGAGTGAACGAGTGACGCAGTGATACAGCGAGTGAACGAGTGACGCAGTGATATAGCTAGTGAACGAGTGACGCAGTGATACAGCGAGTGAACGAGTGAAGTAATGATATAGCGAGTGAACGAGTGACGCAGTGATACAGCGAGTGAACGAGTGACGCAGTGATACAGCGAGTGAACGAGTGACGCAGTGATACAGCGAGTGAACGAGTGAAGTAATGATATAGCGAGTGAACGAGTGACGCAGTGATACAGCGAGTGAACGAGTGACGCAGTGATACAGCGAGTGAACGAGTGACGCAGTGAAATATTGAAATAGTCTCCACGTGATCTATTAAGAGTGAAATGAGATGACGTGGGTGACGTATGGAGATGGTGAGTGAGTAATTGAGTAGGTGAGATGCTGAGTAAGCGAGATAGTGAATGAAAGTATGCGATGATTGAGTGAATGAGAGAGAGGAAAGTAAAGTATTGAGATATCGAGTAGGTAAATGGCGCACTTATATAGCGCTTTTATCCAAAGCGCTTTACACCGTGTCTCATTCACCCGTTCACACACCAATGCTAGCAGAGCTGCCACGCGAGGCGCTAACTTGCCATCGGGAGCAACTTGGGGTTCAGCGTCTTGCCCGAGGACGCCTCGTCACGTGGAGTCACGTGCGCCGGGAACCGAACCCCCGACCCTACGATTAGCGGACGACCCGCGCTACCACCCGATCCACAGGGAATGAATCATATTACTGATGTGAATGAGTGAAGAAGAATTTTTTACACTGGACTTAATATAATCTTGCTAGAACGAACCATCACCCAGTACGAAGAAATAAATGACAGTATGCGTTCAGAATATTCCTCCATGTGTAAATAAAATGTGTTTGTGATATTTAGTCCGTACACTCTTTACATTCTGGGAAAGGAGAATGCTAATATTAAGTGTAAGGTTAGACAGCCCGAGTCCTTCATCTTGTGTCTTCTCTTTCTGGGGTTTTATCCGCGGGGTGAAATCGGATCAGGAGTGGTAGAGATGGACAACGTTTCACGTTTCTGCTGATCATCCATCATTTTTCGCGAGCCGAACCTCAGAGCGCCGAGCATGAAAGAGGAACCAGCGTTGCCCGAGGAGATAACTGTCGCCGGCGCCGTGCTGAGTAAATGAGACGGGGAACGAACTCCGTACGGTTCGTCGCCTTGAGTCCGAGCGAGCGTGCGGGTGAATAATATGAAAAGCAATGAGCGCGCTTCAGTGTATTATACATTTATACATTCGTCATGTGGCAATAATCATCTGTCAGGAATAAAGCATTTGGTTTATGTTCTGCAACAGGAAAAGAATCAACAGCGGTGAAGGGAGTTTACCGTTACAACCCCAGCGTCGATTATTTTCCAATAACCGCGTGCCCTCAAGTGCTTTATTCCTCTTGTACCGCAGCCATTTGCCAACTATTGCTTACTTATTAAAGCGCGACCTGCTGTACATTTTATCCGTTTATAGTTACATTTAACGTTACACGACAGGTCCTGTTTTCACTTACATTATAGCAACTCCTTAACAAGCCCCTCTTTTCTCTCTCTCTCTCTCTCTCTCTCTCTCTCTCACGCTCTCTCTCGCGCTCTCTCTCGCGCTCTCTCTCTCGCTCTTATGTTACAGAGAAACCAAAAAAAGTGTAAACTACTCTCTCCTGAAGATAACTTGATGTTTAAATTTACAGCTGTACGTCTGACTGTTACAACGCGAGCGCGCTAGCCGGAGACTCCGCCCTTTTAGTTAAACGAACATCGTCTGACTAGAAAACTCGACCGTATCGACAATTGCACGCGTCGTTATAAACCGCACGCGCTTGTGTTGTTAATGCCGTTAGAGAAAACAAACCGACACCTTCGGACCGATGAGAATCGAGGATTCTGGAACGCCGATCGAGCACAAGGGCGTCGATCTAGGCATGACGTCGGGATGTCGTGACGTATCCGGTACCCGTGCGCACTTGTCGGTGCCGGTACTTTTGAGCGCAGTCAGGTCTGCATCTGGATCCAATTAACGTCTGGCGCGATCGGTCCGATCGGTCAGCGGGAGAGAGACACGCGGCTGTTTCGTTAACCTTCACGCGGGCTGGAATTTCTGTTTGTTCTTTTGTCCCGTGAAGGTTACAGGACAGAAATGATTCCTAGTTTCATTGAGTTTCATCCTCTTTTTTTTTTTTTTTCCCTTTTTTTTCACGAGTGGACAGTTTTCCTCAGTTTCGTTTCCTCCTCGAGCGTGCACGAAAGGTCACACGACCGAAAATAGCCATTTCGTATCGTTTCAGTTTTTCCGTACTGCAAGTAGTTTTGGAAGTCACCTAGTCAGTAGCACAGCTAAACTTTTTTGCGGGGGGGGGGGGGGGGGGGGTCTGATGCAAAAAAAAAAAAAAAAAAAATCCTTTTCGACTGTGTTACTGCCGTGACTTGATTCCGGACCAGCTGTGAGACCCGGTGACGCTTCATAGCTGCCAGATGTTTTCACCAAGGATGTTTTCACGCTGATTATGTCGAGCGATACAGTGTGAATTCATCACCGCTAGACCGGAAACGATTTACGCTGCCAGGCTGCCGAAAAGCCCGAACGTTACGAGGCTTCGCCCGTTGACGAAACCCACGCGAACGAACGCTCGCAGACGAAATAGTCCGCGTTGCCTGAAGGCTCCAAGACATCGCTTCGCTTGCTCGCGTGTAGCGCTCGCTCAGCCAATCACCGACCGAACCAGCCTACCACCATGCCGGAAACCGTGTTGTACGATGACATTTTTCTTCCTGTTCTTTCCACACTCGCCACTTCGACCAAACGTGAGACGGTTTGTGAATTTACGATGTATGAATTACGCGAAAACGCACATCTTTAATCTCGACAGCGTTCGTCTGGAAGAACTCCTTCGTCGCCTTTTGTTCAATTCCGCCGCGAGTTTTTAATCATACGGACGTGATGAAAGCAGTACAGGGGTTTCCTTTTCCAGTGTTATAACCCGCAGAAGAGGAATCAAAATGATGGTGTAATGTTTATAAGAAAGAAAGAAACGAGCGAGAACAAAGAGGGACGTTGTAAAGAAAAGGTCTCTGGGTGTCTGGGGGGAAAAACACAACAACTTATTTTCCCCCAAAATTCACTCTTTCTTAGATTCTCCTTCTTCACTGTTCTCACACACACACACATTTTTTCGTCTCATTGTCCGTCATTCTCACTCTCTTAGTCAACCCAGTCACTCCCCCAACACACACACACACACACACACACATCCACCCACACAAAGGTCTAAAGAGTGGTGTCTCAGCCTTCGGGCTATCCAGACTATCCAGATAAAGGAATAGAAGCTCTTTGTATTCCTCTATTTGCTGCTAAAGGAACGCATTCCTCACATTCCTCAGCGTTAAGTGCGACCTCAGCGCTGCTTGTACCGCGGCCGCTCGCTACCCACGATGCTCTGGGTGAGAAACACATTGACAGCTGGGGAAGAAAAAAGACAAAAAAAAAAAAGACACCACAGTGCCTAGTGGGCATAACGCTGAATAAAGGGAGGGGATTGTATAGGAAGCTCGGTAATTACTGTCCCTACAGAGAATTACACAGGACTGGGAAAAGACCAAACACACACACACACACACACACACACTCAAAGGCGCTGAACAGAGTTTATAATGGCTAAGTGAGCATGAATGCGAATACTGTGACTTTCATTCATCTTCGCTAAGCGCTTTATCCCGGTCAGGGTCCCGGGAACACTGAGCGTGAATCGGGAATACATCCCAGAGAAGATGCCAGTCTGTCGCAGAGCACCGCACACACACACCTACGGCTGATGTAGAGTATCCACTCCAGGGGGGAAGAAACCACAGATCCCCGAGGAAGCCCTTGTAGGCACGGGAACAACACGTGAAACTCCAGACAGAAGCCCAACAACGGGAACCGAACAAGTCACTATACCGATTCATTCACCTTAGTGACTCACTCAGAAAGACTGAATCATTCTGAAATGAAACATGTCTACTAGGAACCAATACAAGTTCCTGACTCTCTGAAAAGGGTGAAAAAGATCACCTTATAAGGAGTTGTGGGCGGGGCTTAACAATGTTTTCCGTTCGTCTAGTAAGAGTAAGTCAAATAACGACGGCTAGGAATGTCAATACAGATCCATTGTGTAAAAACCGCTATAAAAAGAATCATAAAAGGTGATTGACGGGTGATAAGGTTCGGACGAGGGGCGGGGTTAGTGTTCATTCATGACTCTTTCTATGGCTTGTTTTTTTTTGTTTTTTTCTCTCCCAGTACCAGGTGTTGAACATTCTGTGCCAAAGAAAAGATTTGAATCAGATCCGAACGCTTGCTGGGAACGCACTTGCTTGAGAACGTTTCTGAATCAAAACATCGCAGAGCGCCGTAGGCCCCTCGAACACGCCGCGTAACCCCTGCGCCGCTCTCCCCTGACATGTAGAATCGACTCTGGACTCGAAGCGTCGTCGTTAATCATCGATCGCTGAAAGGGCTCGATTGTCTCGCGGAACAAAGACGTCTGATCCGATCTGACTCGCGGGGAACGTTTCACAATAGATACTGTCAGAGAGCAGATTAATATAATAAAACGTCCAGAGATGCCTCGCGGCGAGGCAGAACTTCTCAGAGCGCAGAAAACGAGCCTCACGCCGCCTTACGTCGAAGTCGGACGCACAAGTAGCACGAGTAGCTACCGAGCATTAACATCCTAAAGCGTGTCACTCGCACGTGGTCACGAGCAACGTAAGACGAGGCTGATGAACAGCAAAAGGTCCAAGCCATAAAAGAAAGACGAGACTCTAGATACAGCGGCAAAGAGGCAGCCGAATGCCGAGATGACGAATGTAGGATTAAATGTACAAAATAATGTCCGGATAGAATAATACAAAGGCTTGGAGCTTATACTCGGACGCTTTTAGAGAGAATACAGTTTGTCACGCAGGACGCGTATCCAAACCTGCTGACGAGACCGTTTAAAACGATCAGACGTCGAGAGACGACTGACGGTGATGCCGGAAGGAAAAAGAGCAAGACAGAGATACATGAGAGGGGAAATCAGGACGTTCGGGACCATCGGGCAGCTCACGAACCTTGAGGATTGATGAGTAGACTAATGTGTCAGGTAGAGTAGGGGGGGGGGTGGGCGAGCCAGACTCCCGCAATAAGTGCTGTAAAACTGTTAGCTTGTGCTAACAATGGGCCTCATTTATTACACTGGATAACAAACACGTTTCTTGGCGAATTGTTCAATATACACAAGGGAAATGCGGTTAGTTTGTAAAAACTTTCCACATCCGCTACGGAATTTAACACACGGCGACACTGACGCGAACCTCCATCGGCTCTCCGTAAGGTTTGCCTTTGTGGGGAGTCTTGTGGGTGTGGCTAAACGTAAACGCGTCATGAGCTTGCTTGGCCGCGCACGACCCGTTTAGTACCAATCCCGCCTCTGGACGGGGTTCGCGTGTTCTCCCCGTGCTTCTCGGGTCTCCTCCGGGTACTCCGTTGTGTGTTGTAGGCTGCTTGGCATTCCCAAATTGTCCGTAGTGTGTGCAAGTGTGCAAAGTGATGGGTTGGCACCTCATCCAAGGTGTCCCCCGAGTTCCCTGGGATAGGAATTTCCCGTGAAGCGGTATGGAAAATGGATGGGCGAGAACACGATGAGTTTTTTGGAGCGAGATATATTCACTGAACTGACCAAAAATTTCCCATTGTTTCAAAGCTGCTTTCTTTCTCGCCCTTGTTTACAGACAAAATGATGCAAAATGCAAGAGGTCTGACTTGTGAGCCAAGTTAGCAGTTATGAATGGTGTTATGGGAGTACTGATGGTACACGCAGATTGTTGTTTCTTTCTTGCCACGCAACACCCACTTGGTCTTGGATCATAAATGAGCTAAGGGAAAGCCCCCTGTTAGAATTGCTGCCAGCATTAACATTCATAATCTTATCTGAACTGTTAGCACGAGATGATTCATGACTCTAGACCTGACTCAGTGTTGGTGGATTTCTTTCTTTTTCGAAACCTTCTGCTCAGGACTCCATCCTAGGAAAAACAAAAACTTTTGTTGGATTGTACTTGAACGCGTCGATGGTGACATCAGCGGCATCGTTTGATTTCCGACGACCTCCCTTCTTCGCGTTTCCGCCGACTCCTTGACAAGAATCGGCCACGGATGACATCATCTCCTACAACACAAGACTACCAAAGGAACTAGGACTTAGTCGTTGTTTTTATTTATTTATTTATTTATTTATTTATTTGACGCATTCGTTACATTCTTACAAATGTGCGTCTTCAATCCGAATCTCCTCCTCAAAGCCAGTGGGTATTTATTTATTTATATATTTATTTATTTATTTATTTATTTAAATCACAACCTCAGTGTCGGATCGTCATTGACGGAGGTTGAGAGATCGGTGCGTGCGCGGCCGTTTAGGAGAAACTCTCTCGGGTGTAAAACCGAACGGACGAGCTCCGACGAGTGACGCATACAAATCGCGCTATCCGCAAATGAATCCGTACCTCGTCATCGCGCTTTCATCCCACAGCCCTTAAGTTGAGTTAAGACCGACATAATGCGCCGCTACGGTATTAGCAGCCGGTTAATGAACATGCTTTATTTACATAAACTGCTGCTCCTGTATGTAATCATTTCTAGTGACGGCTCTGAACGCAGGAAGGGTTCGTTGCTACGCGCCATTTCAGGAACACGAACGATGCAAAACAGGCTAAAAACAGAACGAGAGAGAGAGAGAGAGAGAGAGACAGGCTTCTTGTTTCTATGGTTACCAGTCTTCCTACTTTCCCATGGTCTTTCAGAGGAGTGTTGATGTGAACTAACGCGGGCCATCTTCTTCTCTGGTCTTCATTTTCTGCTGTGTTTTTGGGACACAGTCGTGGCATTCAATAGTCTACTTGTGTCTTGGAGAGAGGGAGGGAGGGAGGGAGGGAGAGAGGGAGGGAGGGAGGGAGGGAGGGAGGGGTGTTTAGGGCGAACATGCTAAATTGACCATATTGTTACATGGCGCACAAACGCGTAACTGACGAGGACGGGGTTGGAGACACGCACAGGGTTTACAAATGGACAGATTCGTCCAAAGGGGTGACTGAAAGCTCCTTCGAACTGGACAGGCTCTAATCAGACAGATACGGATAGACAGCTATCGATACGTTATATATTTTAGATGTACTTTAAACCGGCTGGCTTTCCTGGGCACCCTTCACGCCAGAACGCCGTTAAAGACCATAAAGCTTTTTCGAAAAAGTTGGAGAAACCTTCGAACTGTTTTATTTTCATGGGAAAAGGTGTTTTCCGGAACGTTTTCGAGAACGCCGTCGCGATTTTTCACGCGTTTCGACCGCGCCCGGACTTGATCGACCGTGGCCGCCGAAACGCTCCGCGCTCGGGTTGAACGTTAAGCGGCCGTCCCACCTCGTCCTCGGTTCACGTCCGAATCCGCGTTCTTGTTTTATTTTGGCCACGTTGGCGTTTTTCTGCACTTCGCCGTGTCTACCGCTAGCGCTCGACCGACGTTCCTCTCATATCATCACTGGCCTGGTGTGCTCATCTGAGTGTTTTTAAACTCTCGCCCGTAGACGTGTGGACGCGGCATCGTCCCGGTTTCTTCAGCATGAACCTCGAGATATTGGAAATGCGGCCATTTTGAAGACGTCCAAGATTACCGACCGTCCTTTAGTCTCTTTCCTCTTAAAGAGGAACTACTGTAGCAAGGGAGTGTGAAAAACACCAATGTTAAGAACATATATATATGAAATAATACGTTTTCAAGCTAAATCAAAGCATAGTGAATGCCTACCGAAGTTTCATTAACTACTCAGCAAGCTGTTTTTCCCACCTTCCCCAGCTTTCTAGCACTTTCTAAACTAGCATGGTAGATTCACTTCATTCACTTAGCAAAACAATGCATTTGGTTTGCTATTGAATCTGCCAGAATGGCGGTTGTAAGAATGACTTTTGGGGTGGAAACTGAAAGGAAAGGTTAGAAATGAGGAATAGATGAGTTGTTATTGGGGTTTTTTTAATTAATTTATTTATTTTTACTACCGATAATGATCATCAAATCAACATCAGCATTGCCAGCTTCAAGTAGCATGGCCTCGAGGAACATCTGTCTGTGATTTCAGCTTCAAACCATGCCATGTTGAGTGAGAACAATCAGCCAGTGCCAAGTTCTTGCAAATGTCACCTCAAGAGTTCCACCGTCAGCCCGGCCAATCCTACAAAATATGGAGCTCATTGATACCGATTTGACCGCGACCCCGGCATTTTTAAAACTAAACGTCGGCGCTGAGCCGTAGCATTCGATCCGGAGATGCCAACCGTCCGAAAATACGAACGGCGCCGGATGCCGAGCTAAGCAGTGCCAACCGCTAGCATCACGAGATTACCATAAACAGACCTAAAATGTCATCTCCTACAGATGACAAGGGCTTTCCTTCGGCACGGACTTCCGCTCGTCACGTTTTCGAATGAGCATCCGGTGAGGACCTCCGGCACGGTGGAGCACTGTGTTAATTTAAAAGCCATGGATTGGAGATCCGAGCCTGCAAAACAGTAACCGAGTACGTATGGACGTGTGTGTTGTCTTTGGAGTTGAGCTAGGTTTGGCGCCAGGCCCGGAATCTGTGTATCTCGCCGAATATAATAGCAGACGCTGGGCAGAATTATTTTACCAAAGGGTACAATTATTGAGTGTTTGAAATACCTCCGCGGTATCGAATGAGCTACACAGCACGGACGTTAAACTGTAAAAAAAAATAAATAAAAAAATAAAGAAAAGAGAGGAGAATATAGTGTTATACATGTTATAGTATAAAAGAATCAGTTTGTTTAAGGATCTGCGCTCGAGTTTTTCTGTCCCCGAAAGTACTTCTGACTTTAAAAAGGAATTTTCAACTGTCCAGCGTGTCCTCGGATCCCCGTCTTCGTCCGACAGGAGTGGAACCCGATGTGGTCCTCTGCCGTCGTAGCGTCTCTCCGTCGAGGTTTTGCGTTTCCGTGCGTTACGCGATGCTTTTCTGACCACCACGGCTGTAAACAGTGGCTATCGGCGCTACCGTAGCCTTCCTTTCAGATCAACCCGGTCTGGACGTTCTCCTCGGACTTCCCCCATCGACTTCTCTCAAACGACCGCTCGCCGGATGTTTTCTGTTTTCCGCACCGTCCTGTGTAAACTCTACAGACCGTAGTGTGTGAAAAGCCCAGGTTTACGGAACGCTCAAGAACCGTGCCACAGTCGAAGTCTCCGAGATCTCGTTTCGACCTCATTCTGAAGTTCGACGTGGGACCGAACTGAAACGCTCGACCTGTATCTGTGTGCTTCGACGCCGCGCGATTGGCCGATTTCGAAAAATTGCACCCTTCGAGGATCCGAGTCTAAACCGACGTGACACGAGAACGAGACCGAACGCTCGCCGCTGTGACTTTGCCAAGTACGCTTAGTATTCCATTTATCCAGGCACTTCGTATTGCGACCGCTAGCTTTGAGCGTTCACGCTAGCTAGCTAGCGTTCGAGAGATTAGGAACGAAGCTGCCGTCACGTAGCCTTCGCTAACCTCGGTTCCTTGACAGAGTTCAATTGAGTGGAGAAATCGAAGGTGTCCTTCATCTTCATCTCTCCCCAGAGGATTTATTTCGACGTTCCGGTAGGTCTACCACCCGTGCGTCGGGAGTACTCCGACTTTAAGTCGTCTCACTGGAAAACAGAATTCAGCGGCTAAAGGACGAACGGAATGACTCTCGAGATGCACGAGAATCCAAAAGAGTCCCACTTAAGTCTGCGGAGGAGTGTGGGAGAACGGGACAGGAGGACTCTCGTGCTCGAGGACTAATGAGGACTTAACGTCCGGGATTGGACGAGACGAAGCACTGAGAGATGATTGAGAATCGTAATTATTTACACGGTTTGCTGTTCCTGCGGATTTCTGATCGTCTCAGGACGTGCTGTCGTTCACAACCAGGAAGCCGTTGTGTATCTTGACATGTTCACCGGGGAAAATGTCAAACGTTGACGTTAAAGTAATCAGAAGCATAGTTGTGTCCAAATAAGGGGTGTAACACAGTGCCTGTATCTGTATTCAGATTTATGGCTTAAACCAGAAGGATTTTGTTTGTTTGTTTGTTTGTTTGTTTGTTTATATCACACTACAGAACGTCATTCTTCTGACCGAGCCACTCGTGTTCCTTAAGTCTGGACATTAATATCAGTGTAGTTGGAAGATCGCTGCTGTTTTATCGCTATTGAGCGACAGATGGTCCTTTATCGCGCGTCACACATTACAGTTACAGCGTAAACCCGGTGACCCGTGAACCACGTGGCATGCTGGATTTGTTTTGTTTTAAGCGGAGCTTTTAACGTATTCATTCCTATTTGTTTTGCCGTGCGCATGTAATGTGGTTTGTTTCCTCCGTTCACGCACTGCGCTGCAATCATTTCATCAGTACAGCATCTCTCCGGACTAACAGTCCATTATCTCTCAGTACAGAGCGTCGGAGCCACTTAGCATGATGAATAACAATCAATTAATTCACCTACGCCTCCTCACTCAGCCGCGCACAAGTGCGCAGTCTACGCTCCATCCGTCCATACATCCTTCCATACGTCCATCCGTACGTACATCCATCCATCCATCCATCCATCCATCCATCCAGCCAGCCAATTAACCCCTTATTCCATCCATCCGTCCATCCAAAACAGCCAGCAGAATGCACACAATGTTATGACTGACAAACCATGTTTATCACTTGTCTGCAAGTTTGTCCGCATATTTATTCCATCCATCTATTCATTTATCCACCATTCTTTTATTCACGATTGTTTCATTCAGTGTATCCGTCATTCCACTTGTCTGTCCATGTATCCAGTGATTTATTCAATCCGTCCAGGCATTTATCCACTATTCATCCATCCATCGATTATTAATTCCATCCATCAGTCTGCCCGTCAGTGTGTCTACTTATTCCATCCATCCATTAATGTATCCACTATTCTTTCACTCAAGCCATCCAGTGTATAGCTGCTATCTTCCCAT
Source organism: Ictalurus punctatus (assembly GCF_001660625.3). NCBI lineage: Eukaryota > Metazoa > Chordata > Actinopteri > Siluriformes > Ictaluridae > Ictalurus > Ictalurus punctatus. The sequence goes on from NC_030418.2 coordinate 1,639,496, forward strand.
CCATCCATCCATCCATCCATCCATTAATTTATCCACTTATTCCATCCACCCACCTACTTATTCATTCCATCCATCCATCCATCCATCCAATTAACCACTTATTCATTCCATCCATCCCTCCATTAATTTATCCACTTATTCCATCCACCCACCTACTTATTCATTCCATCCATCCATCCATCCATCCATCCAATTAACCACTTATTCATTCCATCCATCCCTCCATTAATTTATCCACTTATTCCATCCATCCATCCATTCAATTATCCACTTATTCATTCCATCCATCCCTCCATTAATTTATCCACTTATTCCATCCATCCATCCATCCATTCAATTATCCACTTATTCATTCCATCCATCCATTTTATTAACTACTTATTCCATCCATCCATTAATTTATCCACTTATTCCATCCATCCATCCATCCATTCAGTTATCCACTTATTCATTCCATCCATCCCTCCATTAATTTATCCACTTATTCCATCCACCCACCTACTTATTCATTCCATGCATACATCCATCCATTCAATTCTCCACTTATTCATTCCATCCATCCATTTTATTAACTACTTATTCCATCCCTCCATTAATTTATCCACTTATTCCATCCATCCATCCATCCATCCAATTAACCACTTATTCCATCCATCCATCCACTTATTCATTCCATCCATCCATCCATCCATTAATTTATCCACTTATTCCATCCATCCATCCATTTTATTAACCACTTATTCCATCCATCCATCCATCCATTAATTTATCCACTTATTCCATCCATCCATCCATTTTATTAACCACTTATTCCATCCATCCATCCATCCATCCATCCCTCCATTAATTTATCCACTTATTCCATCCCTCCATCCATTCAATTAACCACTTATTCATTCCATCCATCCCTCCATTAATTTATCCACTTATCCATCCATCCATTTTATTAACCACTTATTCCATCCATCCATCCATCCATCCCTCCATTAATTTATCCACTTATCCTTTATCCATATCCTTTATCCATCGACTTTTTCCATCTGTCTTTAGAATTCTTCCTGCAGTCATTTTCCATTTCATGAAACCATGAATCTGAATGATATTGAAAGATTATGATATAAAACAGTATTTTTATATATATATATATATCTCATGGGCGATGTTTAATACATTAATCCAGATGTTTTTGCCGAGCTTCTTGTTCGTCTCTGAATTATTTCCTTCAGTAGCAGATCAGTCATTTGATAATGGTGTAAAAATATATAACAGAATGTGTTTTGAACCTAAAATGATAACATTTCAAGCTCAGTGTGGTAGATTGTTTACCGAGACCTCTTAAACCAGATCATCTTATGTCAGACACACACACACACACACACACACACACACACACACAAATACACAGACTGACTTTTTGGGAAATACGCAAATGTCTGCGATGTGCAATCATGTGAAATGTCAAAGAGAAAAAAGCGAGAATTTGCATTGGATTTACATTCAGGAGAGAGAAGGGGGGTGGGGGATGGTAGGGGATGGGGGTGTGTGTTATCAGTCTGTTTAACTGATCAGGATAAAACTGAGCGCTGCAGGTGTTCCCTCTGTGACCCACATTAAAACCACGAACACACACTTTGTAGATGAACTACATATCGTCCCCAAAACATCTGCTTTTATTTAAGCACAACATCCTCTATAGAGCACCGTTCATACGATTAAAATATGTAAACAAACAATTATTTAACTGTGGTAAAAAAAAAAAAAAAAAAATTAGTAACATAAAAATAGCTATCGAGATGAGAGAGTATTAAAATAATGCTGGAATAATTATAAAGTCAATTTAACAGAACATAATTTATTGCCCAAATATTATCAAAGAAGAGAAAGCTATTTTAATATAATAACGTTAATTTAAAAAAACACATTAAATCCATCAAACAATAAATAAATAGGAATAAACAATGAATGGTCTTATGGCAAATGAGTAAATATAATTTCCAGTGCCCACTTGTAACAGTAATAATGTGTGTTACAACACTGCCACCTGGCGGCAGAACCGATCATTCATTTGTGTGTGTGTGTCTGTGTCAGGTGAAAAACAAATTGATGAATCTACTCGGGGAAGGTTTTACACCACTGCAGCCACCTACATTTGGAGAGGGAGAGGGAGAGGGGGAGAGAGAGAGAGAGAGAGAGAGAGAAAAAGTAGAAATGCTACTGTGTTTATGATGTAAATATTTGTATTATACACCAGTAGACCATTTAATGAGATGTTTATGATGTAAATATTTGTATTATACACCAGTAGACCATTTAATGAGATGCATTTCTTGTATAACTAGTGACTAGCGCTTCGGTGCTGTGGAGACCTGCACGTTTTGTCAGTATTTGGAACGGGAGATGGAATAATAAATCCTGGGCCTCTGGCCAGGAACCAATGCAAGGACCAACACCTCACCTAACCTCAGTCCCCCCCCAATCCTACTTTAGGTCAGTAGCCAAGGCAATTCTACAGGGCCTGTGGGTCGTTTTCCATCTTTACTGCCATTATGTTTCCGGGAATCCGAAATGACCTAGCTAAGTAATCAACACTCCAAAGTGAGCACTAACTCACTAAACGATGCTAGGCTAACATTAGATGACCTCCTGACCACCTACAGTTGTCATGCCAATAATAATTTTGTTATTAGTTTATCTTCAGCACTTACCACGGTCCTGCTTTCTCTTTTCTTCTCTTCCTTCCTTTTCTGGCTTCCAGTGTACTGTACAGTGTTGTATTTCACACTTTCATGGACGTAGTATCAGCCTGCAGGAGGCCCCTGATAACTCGGAGCCCCAAGCCAGGAGAACACCAGGAGAACTAGCAGCGTATGGGGATTTAAAAATGATGATGATGATGATTATTATTATTATTATTTAACATCCTTCTCTTCAGATCTGTGCTTTCTGGGCCTCTGAGTGCCCAGGACCCTGGTGCTTGATTCTCAGTACAGCAGTGACCCTGACCTGGTAGTGTGTGTAGTTATGATACGAGTGTAGCTGGAGCAGCAGCAGTGTCGCAGGTGTTGTAGTAATAATAATAATAATAATAATAATAATAATACATGAGATGTGCAGTAGTTGGTTGTAATGACGGTCAGGTTGGAGTCTCAGCGCGCAGCAGGGTGTGTGAGCATCGCACTCTTCGAGCTCTAACGTCTCATTATGCCAAACCGCTCAGGCGGTGGTTACCAGAGCAACTGTGCAGAACGAGCCACACACACACCATCATAATAATTAGTAATAAACGAACTGACTTGTTTATTTAGTCTAAAGTAAACTGTGTTTATATATGATATATTCATGTACTGAATCACACGTGAAATACGTGGGTTTGTTGGTGGGTGTGTTTTTTTTTTATTTTTAAAAAGACAACACATTTTTCACATGCTCAAACCTTCCTGCCAGGCAGGAAGTGACGGATTCTGGACAGGAATCCAGACCTGTCGGGAAAACGTCTAGGTTTCCAGTTCCGTTCACATCTAAGAACGGAGTCTAGTTTACAGCTGCTATAGCGCACGTGATAACTTGTTGCAACGATATTCCACAGTACCGAAACGTAACTAGAAACGGATAAAAACTAATATGGAATCGTTGATTAATTTCCGATACCCGCACGATTCCTTCACTTATCGAACAGATATCCTTCGGCCGCTCTCTCAATCGTCTAAACCGTGCCGTAGGGAATTATAGACTCTTTAAAAACCACACACACACACACAATAAATCCAAACACACGTTACATCGGCTTATGTTTAGTCAAATATGAACAGTTTCAACAAGTGACAAATTACACCCCGCGCCCCCCAAACATTCCACACAACACTGAACAAAGTCCTGTAGCGTATTGTATTCATGAAACGAAAGTGCAACAGTCGTCTATGAAAAGGCAGAACGTACTTTTACGCTAATTCCATCACTTGCATAAGATTAGATGAAGTTAGTACTTCGTAGACAGAAGAAGGAAAGAAAAGAAGAAAAAAAAAATCCCATAAAGCCGAACGACAATATGCTGAAGAAAGAAACACAAAATGAGAAACAGATAAATTACAGACCAGGACTCGTGTCTAATCCTATAAACGGAACAAGTAGCATGATGAGAGTACGGCTACTTATGAAGCCCAGAAAGGTGATATATTTCCCCACTCTTACTGGAAAAGTAGAAGAGCTGACATACTGTAAGCTTAGGTGCAGTCATCCATACCATCAATACCTCAATCTCTGGGCTGATCTGTACATTTTTTATTATCAGGTTGTTTTTTTTTTAAGACACGCATGAACCCAGACGTGTCCTGTTCATCTTCCACTTCTGCTCTAAAGCCAATTTTCCCCCTGAATAAACATATGGAAATATTCATCCAATGGAAATATTGAATGAATTCAGCTCTGAACTAAACTGCACTGGCGGGAAGTCACCCGGTCGGTGGACCCACAGGCCAGCGTCTTGCTCCCGTCGGCTGAATGCGAAGGTGTGGGCGTAGACTAAAGAGTTTCGAGACGTTAAAGCGCGGGTTCGTTCGGGAACGGTGAAGTCCTCGTGTCGTCGTCGTCGGGCTTCCGGCTCTTCACTCCCAGTTCTCCCAGTCCTCATCGTCAAACTGGGACATGGAAATAACGAGCAACGGTGATGTAGACACGTGACTCGGGTTGTTCAGGTGTCGACGGATTCATTTTGTAGAACGGTACCTGCGAATACGTACCTCTGCGGCGGCGTCGGTTTTAGACAGAGCCAGCTGAACCTCTTCCTCCGTCATATCCAAGTCGAAGTCTTTTTCCCAGTCCTCGCTCACGTCAGTACTGGATCCTTCCGGAAAATAGATCACAATAAAACATCAGGGAAAAGAAAAAAAAAATCAACGTTTTTTTTCCCCCTTCCCTCAGATTGATATGTATACGGTCTGCTTCGGAATTATTGGCACCCTGTGCTATATTATTACACACGTATATATTTTTCACCTTTTTTGCCGTTAGTAGAAGGCGTGGACTTGCCGCTGTCAGAGTTGAGCTCGAACACTCGCAGGTCTTGCACTACCTCCAATTTTCTTGCTTCCTGCTCCCTGGCGCCCTCCGCCCTCACTCTGGCTCCCTCCTCCCTGGCGCCCTCCGCCCTCACTCTGGCTCCCTCCTCCCTGGCGCCCTCCGCCCTCACTCTGGCTCCTTCCTCCCTGGCGCCCTCTGCCCTCACTCTGGCTCCCTCCTCCCTCGCTCCCTCCGCAGCGGCAGCGCTCTTCTGCTTCTCGTCCTCGGCTGGCGCGATGGCGTGGCTCTGCGGAAGGATCTCCAGCTGCGTTGGGAGACTCACGCTGTCGCTGCTGACCGACGGAGTGATGTCCGACGCGGTGTCGCCGTGGGGACCCGCCACCTCAGAGGACGAGGCGCGCGAAGGGCCGGTCTCTACGGTTACGGGCGGGGGAGGAGGAGGAGTGAAGTCCAAGCGAGACGGCGACGAGGCTCCTAGGAACTCGTCTGGAGAAGATCATGTGATCATTTGAGGCTGACCAGACTGAGAATTTTATCTTCTTGATACGGACTAATTCCTGATACGTACCTTCCTCTTCCTCCTCCCAACCCAGACTCTCGGACTGAGCGGTTTCCTCTGCTCGCCGCTTCAGGGCCACTCTCTTGGCCTCCTCCTGTTCTCTCACACACACACACACACACATTCAAAGTCTTTAAGTGTGACGTTGTGTACTCCTTTAACATTAACACTTTAACAAACGTGTATAATATAAACCATCCCGTTAATTGGTCAGAAACTGGCACGGAACAGCTTTACAGAAGTCCGGATATAGCCTTAAAGCTCGAACAAACGGCGGCGAAGTGAAGTCCTGGGATGAACACGAGGCAGTCTTTATGTTTACAGCAGGAGATTATTATCCACTGAATAAATCGGTCGCCGATGAAGCATTAGGAGGCGCAGGAGCAGAGCACGAGGTCCGGAGGTCGAGAGGAGCCACAGCAGGAGAAGTGCGTGATGAGATCAGCGCCGAGACCAATCAAGGCCAGGGCTTTATTAATCTAATCTGTCCTCTAACCTGTGCCAACTCGGGATTTTATACACACAGCGGGCGCATTGTTCTACAGGGGGGCCCCGTTTCCGACACACCGATCGTACAGCCGCGCAGATCACAGCACGCCGTGCAACATGTATTGACAAATGAACTCGCAGCACAGTCGATCCGTTCACGTGCGTTTCACTTCGTTTTCGAAACTTTATTGGAACTTTACCTGATCCAGCTGAAACACTCTGTAAAAGTAGCGCTGCCAGAACTCTGAGTGAGCCACGGCTGCCGGAACCTACACAGGACACACACAAACACGCGCACGCTTAAGTTTTTATGCTTTATGGCATCTTTGTACAGTCGCGTGCAAAAGTTTGCACCCCCCCTTCCTATTCTTCTAATTGTGACAAATGTATTTCTTTCTCTTGGGCTTTATGTACAACAAAAGCAAAATGGGCCAAATATTACATCCGAGACGTTTCATGAACCGCGCAGAGGAAATAAAAAAAACACAACAACATTTTTTAAATAAAGTTTGCCGTTATAAAAGGCGGATGATGTTAGTACAGAATCTTTTTTTATCTCGTGTTCATTTTTTCTATCTTAAAATATACTCGAACGATTTCTGCTTGGTTAAACGGAAGGACTTGGGGTAAAAACCTAACACTGTAAATCTCTTGATCTAAAGCAGAGTGCCCTCCAGAATTATTGGCACCCTTCATTTAATAATAGAAATAAATAAAAGTGCAAGGACTGTAGAAAAGAAATATCTCGCACAATGTTTCTTGTGAGGGGTGCCAATACTTCTGGAGGACGCCGCCATCAGTATTTCGTCCTAAGGGTGTGTTTACTTCCGCACTCGGGATTTAAGCGTTATAAGAGCGCCCGTGGCGAGCTGCCAATCATCAGCTCTTTAGTAATAAACCTGCTGTGAGGAATATACCATTTTTATAGCTTTTCGTGACGGAGCAGAAGCGGGTCGTACCATTTTAGTGTAGAGGGCTCGAATAGACGGACTGTTAACCAGCAGCTCGGAGATTTCAGCTTTCTTCTCCTCCAGACTGAAAGAGGAGAGCCAAGCGTCGAACTGCTCCGGAGGACCTGCAAAGAGAAACACCTCGACTCCTACGTAAAGCCGCCATAGTGCAACCTGAACGCTACCGCCGCAGATTTCCTGCGTCCTTTTAATCGTCGGTAGCGTGATAAAGACACCACCTGACTCAGAAAACACCACATGATGATGATGAACTTTCCAGAAACACAACACGTCCGTTTATTAATTACAACCTCTTCAACGAAACAGCAGGCTGTCTATAACATGTCCATATTTAGCGTTTGATGAAGTCAAACAAATACACACGAGGACGTAAACGAAGAGAAAACGGACGTACCGTCTGGCTCGTTGCAGTATGTAGCAGGGTCGGCTTGTAGACTGTAGAGACGGGCCTGAAGGAAAGCAAAACTCGGGTCAACTCACAGAACCTACCGCAGCGCTGTTGAATTCTCAATTCTGTCTGTTTGTTTGTTTTTCCGAGGAGATGTTTATTTAGCACTCGCGGAAGGAGTCTCCAGCGTCAGTGCTGTGTAGCAGTCGGTAACAAAGCCTTTCCCGTCCATTCGGTCGTTCCTTTACGTGACTGTTGTTTAGTAGTCTGTACAGACGTGTTTTTTTGTTTTCTTTGTGCGCGATTGTTGCAGTCGAAAATACCCGATTTTTCCGCGATGCAACTTGTAGAGTTTTTTTTGGGGGGAAACTACTCGAATTGGCGAAATTGCCACGTCGCAGTGATGCTTGCTGGTAAACGAAAGGATTAAACTATTAGCGGTACTCGTGTTCGGAAGAGGGATGTGTCTCGGCCCGAACCGGAAAACCTGCGGGAACTCTGAAAACTTTCGCGTGCAGAGTTGGCTCGATTTCGGCGGAAGTGCAAAATCCTGAAAGGACTGAAAACGTACAGCCGCTATAACGCAAGTGAAAACAGGGTCGAACTCGCTTCCGTGGGCGCTCCGCGACATTAAACGTAGCTAGAAACGGATAAAAAGTACGACGTTGTACGTTTACGTAACATCAAGTGCAACTTGAACGTCGGCCAAACGTTGCCGCGGTGTACGAGGAACGGTGACAGTAACCCCGTCGTTGATCGTTTTCGCTTTATACCGCGGCGCTGTGGAGTTCTCGATTCTGATTGGCTGACAGACGTTCTACGGCGTGCGATTGTTCTTTCAAGTAAATGCACTAAAAAAGTAGTTCCGGTCAGGTCTCGACCGCATTACATTTCCAGATCGCTTCGCCAAGCGGACATGTTATTATATTGTATGGCACTGGATGGAACCGTCACGTGGTGATATTAAACAACTTCCTGTGTACGAGACGTCCCGGCCCGACCCGTTTACGTTTAGAGAATTTCGGCCCGGGACGCGGCGCCGAGTCTGACCTTGGTGCTGTCGTACACCTCGGTGGTTCCGGCCGGCGTGGCCACCAGCGTGATGACGTCGCAGTCGATCGTCATGTCGGGCGGAGGAGCGAGCGTGTCCGTGATCACGCCCAGAATGTTAGAAAGGCTCTTCTTCACCTTCTCCGTCGTCTCGGACGAACCTTCCACCTGCCGCGGGACGAGAACAGAGAATCAAGGCTGTCTTTTCAACAAGATAACGGACGGATTTTTAAAAAATTATTTATATCTTCATATACGTGTGCGAGATAGGAAAGCATACGGCCAGCTTGGTCTTGACGGCGTTGGCCGTGGCGACGATGGAGCACGCCGTGTCATGCTGCACCACGTTGGAGAACTCCGTTAAATCCCGTTTGATGAACTCGTACGCTTCGGACGACTGTAAAAGGTGCGTTCGGAGACGGTTCATTAACCGGCTGATAAATTTGTATATAATAATAATAATAATAATAATTGTAACATATGCGCATAACAAACCAAGGGAATGAATGTGCTTGTTTGTTTTCATGACCAGACCAGAACATTTAAGACTGAATTACATAATTAGTGTTTAATTCCCACATACTCACTCTGTCTTTGATGGACTGGAAGCTTTGCTGCAGCCAGCCTCCCCACCAGCCTCCTTCCCTGAGACCGTCACACATACCGATGTCAGTTAATTCATCGATTCTCAAAAAATATCACACTGTAAAACCGGTATAAAGCAGTATCGAAGCGCGCGTGATCTCTAATCCGAGAAAGATCTAGAAACCCTTTGGAGATGACGTAGGTAACAGTCTAGGTTAACTCTCTAGCCTGTTAGCACTTGCTCAACAATTCAACCGAGCGCAGAACATAGCTGACATTTTTTATTTAAGCTGAAAAAGACAACATGTTGTAAATCCGCGCTTTAGCTCACTGCTAACTCACTCAAAACACTGCTGCGACAAACCGTCGCTTTTATTGCCTACCCCGGCTCAATCCTAAACAGCGCTCTACTTTCTGTGTAGTGTACTACACATCACGTACAAGCCAATACGTCATACCCTACACGTAGTGCACCTAGATAAGGAGCGCCGACCAATTTGGAATCCAATCCCTGCGCCAACAAAGCTCGCGGCACTAATTTTTGTAAACAAACCCTGCAAATCCGTTCCCGTCTGGCGTCGCTGCTAAACGCGAATCTCGCTAATCGGTACAGTCTAGCCCTGATATTTAATGCGCTTCTTTATAAAGTATCAGATCAACGACCCGAGCAACTCATTTCTCGGATCTCGTAATGATTGTTTAGAGCGACTTAACAACTCACCCTTCCGCCATCTTCAGTGCATGACGTCATCTGAACACCTTCAACCCGGAACCCGGAAACGGGTCTTTTAGTGTCTCTGCAAAATAAAATATCCGTATCCTAAGTAAATGAATGGATGTAAACACGTTAGTGATTCTTTATAAACGGTGCAATTAGAAGCATTAACGTAGTGTGAAGTAACGGCTGTACGCGTGCGGTGCGTGACGACGGGCAAATTTAAACGAGAATGAAAGCGACGTAAGAGAAGCCATTTTTAAAAGGAAGACGCGCGATTGCGCTTAGTCAGACACGTCAACCGCGGCGCCATGTTGGAGAGGGCAGATGTCGAACCAGCGCATTAATATGAATTGAATTTAATCGGAGTGCCAGCTGGAGTTTTTCTCTTTTACACACTTTTATTTTAAGTTGTTGTGTTTATATACGCTTTAACCAGGCCAAAACGTTATGTAAACAGTATGTCTGAAGTTTTAAAATGAGGTTTCCTGGTATGTTTAGCACGATAACGATGATGCTTAGCCTGCACGCCACGTCTTTGCTGGAAATTTCTAATATTCTAGTATTTTACACTCAGAATATTGTCACTACAGATCTTTTTACATTTACATCACCCATAGTGTGCGATGTTACATATTTCATCCCTCCAAAAAAATGTCATTGGATTGAAATTAAATGTATCTAATTTCAGTAGAAATGGTGGACATTGACGTAATGGCGTTATAATGATCACAGTTGCTAGCAGCTAGGCTAATGAAGCATTTACCATTTCCTATATCTGTGGATCAAGTTGCTTGATCGGTTGTAGTTTGTAGATGTAATCATCAGTTCGTATTTGAAGTTGGTTTCAAAGCACATAAGATAAACTGAAAAAACGTGCACCGTAGCCCATCAGAATGATCTTTATTAACACAAGAACGCAAACTTTCAGTGTGTCATACCGTTTTGTCATGTTTTGTCCACGTGATGTATCGAGCACTAAATGCGGCCGCAAGCTGTGGCGTCTCTCGGGGGAGAAACTCAGCCCCGTCACCCTGTTACACACAATCAGCTAATGAAATTGCCCATAATGGATGTGACAAGAGGAGTTTATCACGTCATTAGAATTCAGCCCGGTCCATATGGATGAAGGCGTGAAGGGTGTGTGTTAACCCCCACCTGAGCCCCCTGCCCTCTCAGGCCCTCAAGGGTGTGTGTGTGTGAGCGCATGTCATATGTTCGAAGTGCACTCGTATGCTATGTGTCTCATCCCAGCTGTGTTTTGCTCATCAGTATGCACCGTGTGTGTGTGTGGAAGAGTGAGAGGAAGCTCGGTTTAAGGGGTCATGAGTCCTCCCTCTTTTAATTGAAGCCGCGCTGGATCCAGAAGCTGCACAATATGTGCGTTTGTTACACAATATGTCCTTCCCCCGCCCTACGATTCCACTAATTGGGTCCTTCAGTTCCCTAATTAACTCAGCTAGACCAGCCTCGGGGCCACAGACGGCTACCTCATTGATCACACTCCCTTAGCGCCACTCTTTCCCTCGCTCGTTCGTCTGGACACGAGCTTCAGAACGAAAGGAAGACATTTTCTAAGAAAATACGTCTTTATTACGTATTTTTCATCCCAGTTGTAAACATAATTAAAGCAAATAACAAACAATAGCAGTGACGGGCCGCGTCACACCACCACAACGGAGTGTTTCGTTACTCTTATACCACAGCAATTTGACAATGATTACGATTTGTTGTTTGTTTTTTTTTAAGTAAAGAACGACACGTCGTCATTTTATGTCGTGGAACATCTCCGCAAAAAAGTCTCCTCTTCTCCTCTTGGAGACTTTCCTGTGACGGAAAAATGACAGCGCGGACACTGGAGACTCCTTACAGAGATACTAAACAAACACGTCATGTTAATCTGTTTATGTGGAGAGTCCACTGTGTGAGTTGTTGCTATAGAAACAATCATACATTGTACTATACTATGTAATATATAACTACTGTTATAGAAAACAATTCAGTAATATTAAGATGGAACTCAAAGGGGTTAAAAACTGTCGCTCTGTGGTCGTGGGTGCCACTACCGTCACGGCTCCGGGGTCTCGGGTTTGATCCGGAGCTTGGGTTTGTGTCTGTGTGGAGTTTCGTACGTTCTGCTTGTTGTCTATATGGGTTTCCTGTGGTATCTCGTTTCCTGCCGTACGGCGGCTCTAAATCGCCGTAGTTGTGAATGGGTGAGTGTCCAGGACGCCCGGTGTTCCCGGGATCGGCTCCGGATCCTCCGTGACCCTGACCTGGATGAAGCGCTTACTGAAGACTTACTTGTTTATTTTTTATCTGTGTATTGTTGTTGGTTTGAATAGAGCCAGAAGGTTGTGAGTTCAAAGCCCAGAACGTAAGCTCTTAAAAACCTAAGCCAAATGAATACAATTAAACGTAGACCTTTAGTGATACCGTCGCAACCTCTGGCCAAGCACCAACAGGCCACCTCGGATGTTGCGGTCTCTCGGCGGACCCGGTCCATCTGCCTCCGATCAGGAAACACCAGCTTTGCACGAGTCAATGTGTCTAATTATCCCTCTGCAGCGGGACGACTAATCCCCCACAATGTGTTTAGCTTCCCATTCCCACCTGTGCTCCGGGACCGAAGGCGAGGGGGAACCCGCGGGCTCCCAGTATCCCACAATCCCCTTCTCCATCCAGGCTGGCAGCTGCCTCCCCCCGCTGGGACGTCCTCCAGCTGACGGAGCCTCTTAGCCGTGTCAATGGGCCCATAAATAAAGGAGCTAACCGCTTTTGTGTGGCCTTGAGTGTCAGATCCCTCTGCGGCCTGACGGCGCTTGTTACCGTGATGAAATGCGGAGAGAAAGAACGACAGAAAGAAGGAAGGAGTGTAAGCAGGAGGAGGAGAAGGGGGGGTGGGATCTGTGTTTCAGGCGGCCCCCTGCCCTCACTTTTTGTCCGCGAGCGAGTTGTCATTGTCCCGGGCCTTTGAAAGCCCTGGATGGAGGGAGGAGGAGAGAAGAAGCATCTCTTCATTTCTCCTCTGATCTCGCCATCATCAGGACGCAGAGTCCTGCAAGGCCAAGCGTGTATTCTTCACGGACGATTTGGCTCCTGAGAAATGCTGTGTGTGTATTAAGTGTGTAAAAAGGACCGAGTAAATGAAGATCTCCGGGATGTAATACTCTCGTAATACTGCTCACATAGTGGCCGGAGTTCATTTATCAATGTTTATGCAATAAATGTTTCCCCTCAAAAATCTTAATAATAGTTATTAATAACACATACGTTAAGGGAAGCGCAGCGAGGGAAAAATAGAGCATAATACAGTTCCATAAAAAAATAAAAATAAAAATTTAATGTACAAATGACATAAAAAAAATAAATAAATAAAAGAAATGCTGCATTATACGACAAGATTTATTGCTTTAAAATCTCCTTGTATTTTATTTGATTTTATTGATTGAATTGCTTACAGTTTACTGTTAAAAACGAAAAATTTCATTCCAAATAAATTTCAGGTAACTTTTCAGTAGTACCCTTTAAGTAATGACTAGATATCGTTAATAAATGTTTACTGAAATAAACAACATGCGATCGCAATAAAATAAAATAAAATAAAATGAAAAAAAAAAGTTATATGATTAGTGTACATTAGTGACACTAATGTATCATTTATTTATTTATTTATTTATTTATTTATTTATTTTTGATGACATTTTTTAATGCAGCGTTATCGTCAGTATTTATTTTCATATCATGAAACGTCATCCGTATTTCACGTATCGCTTAAGCAGAAACTAGTTCATTCTAATTAAAGGTTAAAAACTCAAACACACACACACACACACACACACACACACACAGAAAATTAGCAGTATTGCCTGGACTTCATATCATCAGTGAGTCATATAATCATTACACACATTACACGTATTCCGTCGTCCAGTACGTATTAGTGTATCGTAAGTATCATATCATAAATAACGACTTCTTACTTTCTTACTCAGAACTTCATCGACGTGGTTGTTTATTCGTTCGATTATTACCATTTATACTGCTATCCCAATCCCCAGAGTATACCAAAAGTCATTAGGAGCTAGTTGAATTGATCATTCGTGGCTCTTAGGAAATAAAATCCCCCCCAAAAACGACCATATTATTATTATTATTATTATTATTATTATTATTATTATTAATGTGCGTGCTGGCAGTCTCTGCTTTTCACATCACAAACACAAACTAGTTGAATCCACTCGCCGCTCTCCGTCTAACAAATGTCCGCGTGCAGATGCCAGGCCGTCCCGTAATTAATGACAGCGGCTGAGGGCTGAATATGGCCGCAGCTTTGTTGGACATTGACAAATCTTCCCGCGCGCACATGAAAAGAAACGGTCCCTGTCCCCTGTGTGTGGGACACAATAGAGACGCGCCAACCTGGCGACGGCCTCCTCCTTTCTTCCCTGGCGCTGCCCGCTGGGCGTTCACGACTGATGGGCTCCTCTGACTCTCCCTGTCGTGTTAACTAGCCTTTGTACAGCGTTTTTTTTTTTTTTTTTTTGGTTTTGTTTGTTTTTTGAAAGCTTGACTAGCGGCACATAGCACATGCTAGCTAGCGTAAGCAAGAGTTGCTGCATATGTTAAGCGCATAAATATATCGTGGCCAATATTGCTGTAAAGGCTTTGCGAAGGTGTGGTACATATGGTGTCCGATTTTATAACACACACACACACACACACACACACACACACGCACATAGTTAGCAGCTGCCACCCCTGACAGCTCTTTAGCATGTCACATTTCCAAGTCTTTGCATTTGCTTTTACACGTCAATCTTCCTGTCTTTAAATAATATGCTAATGGATCATTCTAGTTTAAGCCCTTATTATATGTGCACAGACAAATACATAGGATATATATATATTTTTTATCAGAATAGCATGAGAGCAGTACACATGATAGAAACGTAACACACAGGCACACACACACACACACTGTGTATTAGCCCCACTGGATTTGAACAGAAATAAAATGATCATTTGAGACCGTATTGGAAATATGTATTCAGTGCTGATATTGATGTTATTACATCATAAACGGTTAGCGTTCATCGGTAACCCTACCTCGCTTCGTTTATGCGTCTTAAAATCATTAACGCTGACTTACACTGGTACGTTTAGCGACTTTTTAACACTTAAGGTTGCACAAGAAACGTAGGGACAAACGCAAGCAGGAAGAAGAAAAGTGAAGTGTCGGGAGAAAAGGTACGTCTAAAGCCGACTCGGAAAAGAGTCAAAAACTAGCTTGGGCTAGTTCGCGTTGTCTTTATTGCTGACGAACGTTAAAGGAAAGGAGAGGAAATGCTGTTTTAATAACAATAAACTTTTAATTTATGAAATCATGTAATAAAAAAAACTGTACAGAAATCAACTGTACATAACGTCACGTGCTATTCACATTTGGTTTTTTTTTCTCTCTTGAGGAACAACAAGCTTATCCATCCTGTAACAATGCAAAACACTTTTTTTTTTTTCTTTCTTGAGGAGCAGAACGTTATATACATTATAAACACTCGGAGGATGTTTGCGCCGAGCTTTGAGTCCACGGTGAGATCGAGGAACTTTTTGCCGACGTTTTCTGGTTCACTTGCTCATGGAAAGGCCGGGCAGGCTGGCTGTGGACGCTGGTAAAGGTTGGCACAGGGCGCACGGACACGGCATGCCGGGGAAGTGCCTGTATGAGCTGGCCAAATGCAGCGGGTCCTTCAGTAAGCTTGGAATTGGTGGCGCGTGGAAGCCCAGATATCCCGCTGATGGAGGAGAATGGGGAGCTTGAGCTGTAGCCATGTGCGTGCTGGTGTGCTGAAGGGGGGTGGAGCTGACGGCCGCAGCTCCGCCTGCCAAAGAGTGCAAGGACTGGGCCAGAGGGTGCAGGGGAAGCTGAGATGGAGCTAAGACGGGTCTCGGGGCATGGTTTTGAGCCACGCTGGACCCGTAAACCTCGCCCACGAGCTTCTTCATCTCCTCCAAGGAGCTGGAGAGCATGAGGATGTAGTTGCGTGCCAGCAGGAGGGTGGAGATCTTGGAGAGCTTGCGCACCGAGGGGCCTTGGGCGTACGGCATGACTTCGCGGAGGCCGTCCATGGCTTGGTTGAGGTCGTGCATGCGTTTCCGCTCGCGGCTGTTCACCTTGAGACGCAGCTCCTGAAGGTCTTCTTTGGAGACCTCCGGACGGTTCCGGCTTTTCTCTCCAGAAGCCGGAGATCCGTCGGAGGCTTTCTCGGCTTGCTGGAACATCTTGCTGGAGAAGAAGCCGGAGTCGACGACGACGAGGTCTGGCGACGAGGAGCGACTGCAGGTGGAGCCGGTGTCGGAATCCATCTCAGCAGATCGGAACACTGGAGACGGCTGACAAAAAGACGCGGATATCCCGGAGGTCAAACTGTCTTCCCAAAACGTCTTTCGCAAGTGAAGCAAAGACCAACGTCCTGAACTCAAACACCTCTTGAACAGCACTCGACTCGGCAAACCTGCACAGTAGAACACTTTGGGGTAGCAGAACTGGAACGCACACACACCCCGTCCTCTCTTCTGTCTACGTGAGTGTGTGTCAGTGAAAGCTCTCTGGTTTGACCGAATCCCTACAGCCCGGCTTTTTATAGGCCTCTCACCCACAAAGACACAATGAGACGCATAATGCGACTGGAGACCTGGAGCCAATAACAGAGGGGACACACTTTCACCCACACCCACACACCCCTTCTTAGCAAATACACCCCCCCCAAACACAACACACACACACACGCATACACATTAACTCCAGCCGACAATATTCGCACATTAGTGGAAAGTCCTTATGCCTACATACTCACACACTCTAATGACCGTCCAAGACTTCACAAAAGTGTATAAGGACTTTTTATGGCTCATGTTCATCACTTAACACGATGATGTTAACTGATACACTTTGTTTTAACAGATCAATATGAACCAGCGTATCACGCTCTAGACACTCTAATGATAAAATCCGCGTGAATCATAGTTCAAAAAGGCATTTATTAATTCGTATTAATGCGTTAATGAAGTTCTTCCCTTATATTTTTCCGTTTGTGTTTTTCTATTTAAGTGTTACTGTTTGAAATGACTCGCTTCGAGACCTTGTATAACTAGCTTCTTGTATCTCTGCTTACTGAACGTACTATAATTCTTCTCATATAAGACTTCAATATTCAGTTCTAGTTTGTTATCTGTAACGTCTTCTCGGCGATGAGATGCATATTAGAAGAATATTGTTTGATCAGTGACGAGCAAGAAAGCGGAATCTGGAAAAATCGCTAGCATTACCATGTCTGAACCCTCTAACTGCACGTTTCCTGTGGCAAGACATCATTTATCACATGATTACTACACTTTATCCTTAAGCGCTTTGGCCGTCTTTGACATTGTGGCTCTCTTCACGTCTTGTTTATGATCCCTCCACTCGGTCTCTTTGCTCTTCCGCACTCCTAACGTCACCGGGAATGAGTCTAGGAGTCAGCACGAGCGTGTAAACGCCCAACGGCGTCCGCATTAATGGTAAACCAGGCGCGATTCAGCGCCGAGCGAAGACATTCGAGGGCGGCGCGAAGTGCGAAATCGTCCTGCCGAGAGTGGAAGAGGGAGGAGAGGGGAGGAGGTAGTTAAAGAGACACTAAAAAGTGGCTCGTGTATTGTGTGTCCCTCGCCGGGTCATAAAAACTCCAGGGCGAGCCAGAAGCCCGTGGGATGCTGCTATTACCCCCCTGCTATGTGCTTAAGCTTCTAGAGCGTTCATTAGCATCACTATCGCACACCGCGTAATGCACTCCCACTCTCACAGATCATGTGGAAGGGAAACTAGTTGGGTTGTAGACTCACACACACACACACACACACACACACACACACACACACATGTACATGTACACAGATCTCACAAGTAAGCAAAAACAGAAAAGAGACAGAATGGATGAGAAAGAAAAATAGTTGAGATCAAGTGCAATTGTCTGAGAAACTTTGTGACTCACTTTAGAGATTCGATTCTTTTTTTCCACTGAATCAAATGACAACAGTTTTGATTCAGTCGATTTGTCCTGGAGATCAGCGTGTAGAAGTATTACCACATCTCCACCACCAAACCCCTAAAGATGATTAAATTGAACTGTTCATTTCATTAAAGATTGCTTATTTTAGTGCTTACAAAGACACAAAGGAGTCATTTGAAAAAAGTGAATCATATATGAATTTTCCCAATGTTACCACTAATACCTAGTTTTTTTTTTGATTTTGTTTTTTTTAAACAAAGGTCTTTTTTCATTAGATAAAGGTCCTAGGAGCTTGACTACAAAATGAACAAGGTTTTAGCATAAATAACCTTTTACATAATCAGGTCATTTTGCTCTTACTGTGTGACGTATATAGCGCTACATAAATCAGAATCACTTGCGAAGTGATTCAAAATACTTAAAGTAGTCATATGGTGCAGCTCAAACACTGCTGTCTGACTGAAATGTTCCCTTATCAAGAGAATCCAAGACTCATTTGGGACTATATATATATATATATATATATATATATATATATATATATATATATATATATATATATGCATAAATACTAGCAGTGGTCATTATGACTCACTTTAGTGAGTTGATACATTTTTTCACTGTTTAATGAATCAAATGGTGCAAGATTTTGATTCGGTTGATTCGTCACTCAGGGCAGCATGTAGAGATATTAAAGACGATCGAAATGTCACAACATTAATATCATTAAGATATAAAAGGTTCTGTAAGTGTGTAGATTCATTTGTGCTTGCAAAATGGTTCGCTGAGTTCATTTAAAGGAGCCGTTTGGGTGGGGTGGGGGGTGTAAGACAAATGGTTTATGAACCGCCCATCAGTACTTTTTTATTCAAAGATGAGATCAAATCTAATAATAGTATAGTATATGACTGCAAAATGAATATAGGTTTAGCATAAATCATATTGCAAAGTGATTCACCTAATTCACTTAAAGGAATCATTTGAAAATGACTCACCAATCAATACTTTTCTTTCCCCAAAGAATACTATATAAAAGACGTAGTTGCGTAATTAGCTCTTGCTGTCCAGGATGGTGTGGTGTAAATCAGCGCACTGAGTCTGTGATGAATCACTTGCAAAGTGATTCATCTAATTTACTTCAAGGAGTCGTTTGAAAAAAATGAGAAATCATTTGCGAATCGCCTGTCGATACTGTATCTAAAGTTTACGGAAAAGCCATAGTAGCTAATTCAGCTGTTAGTGTATGAGATAAATATAATTTATTTATTAGATGGACATAGATAGATAGATAGATAGATAGATGAAAAACACAGTACTTTTCAAGATACTCCATGACAATATACTGAAAAAAAAAAGAAAAAAAAATCAGTTAACAAGAAGGACTTGTTAGAAACACTTCTAGATGTTTTAGCACTTTCTCTTAAAGCAATAATTGTCTCCATGGCGTGTTTTATTATTATTGCCGGGTGCTTCAGCGTTACCTATTAACTCGTAACTGTTTTGTTAATAGCGTCTGTGAAAGAAAAAAGACAAAGATCCACCTCGGGCCGTTTTCTCCGCAGGTGTCCGAACCTTTCCGCACTCTGTGTGTCGCTGTGTGTGTTGTCGTAAGCACATAGTGTATCGCTGTGTATTGTGTGTGTGTGTGTGTATGTGTGTGTGTGTGTGTGTATATGTGTGTGTTGTGAGCATATGGATGTTCTCATGGTGCGGGCGCAAAGCCAGCACACGAGCAGACCTCAGCCAGGCCTAATTAAAGCCTGGCACAACACGGCGTGTTAGTTACGGCCGTCCGCTCGACTAAATTACCCTCACATCACACTCACATTACCCGATAAACACAAAGAGTACAGTTCATAGGTGTGCATTAGGGACCAAAAGCACCGTTTCCATCCTCAGATTAAAGTGTTATGTGCCATAAAAGATTTATACGGTTTATTAATGCGGGCGCTTTATCGTTTCTATAGTAACACGGTGACAACATAAACGGATATTTAAAAAAAGGGTGTAATTATTGATATGTCTAAGAAAGGAGTCTCCAGTGTCAAGTTTTCAGACGTCAACCCGCATTTGCTTGAAAAAGATATTTTTATGGATTTTATTACTTGAATTAGTTCAAGTGATAGAAATATTTTCAATATTTTGCTATTCTTTTTGGTTAATTGTTGCCATACGGCAACAATGTGCAGTGGTGGAGAGTACAGTCAAATGGTATAGCATATAGTCAAAAACAACGCAAAATGTATTGTTATGTCAAGGTTAAAGCCCCGTTTTTAGAGTTACACTAGAAAATAGTAGTTTTGCATTATTTCCTAGCAAACAATTGTAGATACATTAATTGTTGCCATATGTGAAGGGTTAAGGATCTCTTACTCTAATTTACTAACAAACAGCTTTGTTTATAGGTGCATTTGACGTCGTGGAACGTCCACGAAACAAGTTAGTTCCCGTTCTTACTTATAAACTGATATCAACACTCCTTCCCTCACCAGCATCTCATCTTCACACAGTCATATAATTCGATTCGGACGCTTTCATTCAGATGAAAAAACCCCCCCCAAAGGATTCTTTTTCGAACAAGAAGAATCGACTTGGTAGAACGCTGATCCGTAACGAAATAAGCCATCGTCATGTCCGTCGTCGTCGTGGTAGCGAAAACACGTGCCGACTGTTACGAAGCGCCGACACTGGAGACTCCTTCCATGGATCCACGTTTATATAATATCCGTCTCCCTACCGAAAGCTTTAGCCAGACGACGTTTAAAATAAATAAATAAACAGAGATTCGATTTATTATGAGATCGCGCGAAATTTCGACACTTTCATATAAACGTGCGATTCACAGCTGCTCTAGTGTCGGAGAATTAGTCGGCACGTTCTGACCGATCGGAACCGAGGACTCGGCAGCGCTGCGGTGTAAACGTAGTTCAAATGGATTTATTGTGCACAAGGCATTGGTTATGAAAAAATAGCGTGTGTGCGTGTGTGCGTGTGTGTGTGTGTGTGTGCGCACGCTCCGAGCTCCGTGCTCTCAATAAATGCATGAGGATGAGTGAAGAGTCTCATTCTTATTCATGTGTGTACTCTAGCTACAGGCCACACAGTGAGAGAGAGACAGATAGAGAGAGAGAAAGAGAAAGAAAGAAGAGGATTAGATGCTCATGAATGCATGAAAGAGTATCAACTCCTCTATCCGTGTCTAAGATAATCCCTCTGTCTTTAACCTGGTATTAAAGTGTTTGACTTTCCTCTCAGAGCATTTTGTGTGTGTGTGTGTGTGTGTGTGTGTGTGTCTCGAGGGGGTACTACGAACGTTCAGGTGAGCAGAAAATAAGAGTCGTGTGTTTTCAGGATCAGAGGATCACGCTCTCGCGCTCTCTCTCTCTCTATCTCTCTCTCTCTCTCTCTCACACACACACACACACACACACACACGGTCAAACACAATTATTTAAAAGGATCACAGAGGGGATTCTCTATAATCCCTGTAGAGAACATGAACAAACAGCTCTTTTTCACGGAGAACCTCCTTTGAGCGACAAAACCTTTTTGTTTCGGACGTTTTAATGAGATTTTATTACTCGCTAGGAGATCTTTGTAGACGTCCTAGTCCTAGATGTTTCTCTCGCATCCAATACTAGGAGTAAAGAGAATTTTCATCTATTAATTCTGACTGAAATGGGCCAAATTTCAGTTTAGGCCAGTCCTGAATGAATGCAGTTCTCTAATATGTAATAATAATAATAATAATAATAATAATAATAATAATAATGTCATAAAAATATAAACATTCAGGAAAAAGTGGGGGAAAGAATTCATGAGCAAGACCAAGAAGTTCTATGCATTACTGCTTTACTAACTATGTGTGTGTGTGTGTGTGTGTGTGTGTGTGAGAGAGAGAGAAACACACACACACACACCCTCTACATGATTCATGTTCATGATGCTCAGAAGTGCGAAAGTCTGTTTTACTAAATGTGTGTGTGTGTGTGTGTGTGTGATTTATTAACTCATGCCTAGCTAACCTAACGGCGGTA
>NC_030418.2:1666353-1681353 GCF_001660625.3 Ictalurus punctatus
TCTGCGGTTCTTCAGCAAGGAGTGGAACGTTAACTGACCAGGAAAGACCAGGTTGTAGGGTTAAACCTCGAGTATTAAGTCACATGACTTGCTTGTGTGGATCTGTTCCTGCTGATTTGCTGCACGAGTCCTGCACAGCTGCCGTCTGCACAGCTGCTGGAAGAATTAAATATGAAAACAGGTTTATGGGGAATCGTAAAGCACGGGGGAGAAAAAAAAACAGAAGTGCTCAATGCATTCCCCATCTGGAGAGAGAGAGAGAGAGAGAGAGAGAGAGAGAGAGAGAGAGGGCGGGCTGAGAGCAGACATTACAGCACAGAGGGGAAATTATAGCGTGGAAGGGCAAGAGGTCGAGAGAAAGTTTGTTTTAGTTGCAGTTTTTGGATTCTAATTGAAATAATTATGGATTATTGAATTACGTCAAGAAGTTATGATCGAGAAATAGCGCTAACGGATGTGTCTCGTGTCATTTTCGAGACAAATTCGAAAATTCTTTAGATGACTCACTCACAGACCTGTTTTTAGCGACTCAACGATTTACTCAATCACTCACTGAATCACTCGCACACTGAATCACATATCCCACACACTTCTTAATCACTCACTCACTCACTTATGACTGACTGACTCACTCACTCACTTAATGACTCACTGAATCACTCGCACACTGAATCACATATCCACACACTTCTTAATCACTCACTCACACACTTATGAATGACTCACACACTCACTCACTCACTCACTCACTCACTTAATGACACTGAATCACTCACTCACTCTCACTTACTGACTAACTCACTTAATGAATCTCTCACTTACTGATTCACTCAATCACTAACATTGACTAACTGAATCACTCACTCACTCTCACTTATTGACTAACTCACTTAATGAATCTCTCACTTACTGATTCACTCAGTCACTAACATTGACTAACTGAAACACTCACTCACTCACTCACTTATTAAACCATTCATTCACTCACTGACTCACTCATATACTTAGTGGCTCACTGATTCACTCGAGCACCCACTGAATCACTGAATCACTTGCTGAGTTTCATTTCTAGTTCCATCTTTCTGAACACATCCACTCTATCACTTTACAAGTCATTCAAAATCTGTTTTAATCCTAACTGTTTTGCAGACAATTATTCGGGTCTGTTTTTTATTTTTTAAATTTTTTTTTATGTTTTGTTTTGAGTTCATGGTCCTTAGAAAAAAAAAACAACATAAAGCAAAGGAGAAAATGCTGCAACTGATAATGATTACCTGCATGTGGAGGTTAAAGGGGTCGCAGCCCAGTGAGAGAGGGAGAGAGTTTTTCTTTTCAGAAAGACATCAGAACGACGCGTGACTAAAGAGAAGGAGGAGCGAAAGAGAGCTGATGCAATCATGTCACTTTCCTCTCGCTATTTATACTCCTCAATAAGAGTAAAGGACAAAAAGAAAAAAAAGACAGGGATAAAATGGTGGTGAAAAGGGTCAGCGCAGAGACAAAAGCAGGGAAGCAGAGGAGGAAATCCAGCATGTTTGCATATGCTAATTTTATAGAGCACCAATTAAGGAGCCTTGTTTTATGATGCTTATTATGAGAAAACAAAAAGGCAGCAGCTTCGGCCTCCTCACGGGCCTCCTCTCTCTCTCTCTCTCTCTCTCTCTCTCACACACACACACACACACACACACACACACACACACACACACACACGTTGAAAGGAAGGAGGGGTGATCTTATTATTATTATTATTATTATTATTATTATTATTATTATTATTATTATTTTATATAACATAGCAATGTTTACCCATCACTATCGGATGGTAGAGATCTTTCTGATACCAGGCAGCATAACATCTCTATGTATGTAAGTATGTATTTCCGAACAGAAATGCCTTACCAATTCACCCAGGACACCTTGCATCGAAAGTTACGACTCCATTCACGTGAGCTTCAACAGCAAATCCGACATCACAGGTTTAATAGCTAATTTCTACATATTCTGCCCCCGGGATAGGACTGATTCTGATAGCTAGCCGTTCTATTCGTCGAAGCAGATGCTCGGTTCATCCATAATTCTCCTGAATGGTCATTTGTAGCCTCTTTCTACGTATATTTCAACATACAGACACGTGGATTTGAATTCTTTGCTATCTAGGCTGATTCCTACACTAGAAGAGCATGAAGATGTGTGTGGGCTGGTGTTAGCCATTTCAGTAGCTACACTACTGCCTACGAGGTCAGAGGTGATTCCCTACGTAGCGATACACGGCCTGTAATGTTTAACCAACGGCCTACACACACACACACACACACACACACACACAGCGCTAAAACCCAACAATGCAAATGCTGTGTCGTTACACGTCTAGAAATGATGGACAATTAGAAACACTGCGCTATAAAATCAAACAACAAATGAGATTTCTGAATATTATGAGGAATAAGACTGACAGAGAGGTGAAGAGGTCACAGTCCTGAAGGTGTCGTGTCTCGGGAGGTCACGGTGGGGTCGAGGGGTCATTCGTATTCACTTCGAGAAGGTGACGGAACCAGGGAAACTAGGATCAGGTGAGCTCTTATTGTAATGCGTCCCCGCCTCAGGTGACAGACGCTTTGATGCGGCAGGATTCAGCACAGCAAAGGACGGCACCCCCGACAGGGGTGAAAGACTGGGGAACCTCGGGAAAAACAACAACGGCAACAACCGACAGCGACGCCTGGGGCGAGGGTTTTGTCCCTAAAGAAAATGAACGTAGCTTTGGGCGGGATGGTGGGCACGAGAATCAGAGGAGGGGATGGAAAGGGAAAACAGATACGACAGGAAAGGGCCAGGTTGAGGGATGGATCTGGGCGGGATCCGTGGGGAAGGGATGCATAATGCAAACGCAAGCACTTAGGACGAGCAAGTAGGATCAATACGCCCTACTGTTAACCAAGAATCATGAACAGACGGTGTTGTCTTCGGGAAATCATTCAACGAGGAGTATGAATTAGCGGAACCGGCTACCTATGGGATAAAGTGTCTTTCTGAAGTGGATATGAAATTAGTTCAATTCAATTCAATTTATCTGTAGAGCGCTTTTAATAACGGACGTTGTCTCAAAGAAGCTTTACGGAAACATATAAACACAGGATAGAGGTTTGAAGCGTGTGAATTTATCCCTATCGGGCGAGCCGGTGGTGACGGTGGCGAGGAAAAACTCCCTGAGATGATACGAGGAAGAAACCTCGAGGGGAACCGGACTCAGAAGGGAACCCGTCCTCATCCGGGTCACGACGCATAGTGTGAAAGTAGACGGAAGGTCATTATGGTTTTTATATGTAGTCTGTTTGTTGAACTAGTCCACTGTTCAAAGGAGACCCGAGCGCAAGACCATTCGTCGCAATAGAGGCCCAGTTTCCTGTATAACGGCGTCCAAATGCGTTGGAGGATGGTTTAGCGCGTCACCGCGACGCTGACGTTTGCCACATTGCTTAAGCTGCGAAGATCCATATCTACCAAACACGTCCTGTGCCGTTGATGAGGATTGTTAAGACATGGTTTTTAAAAATAAACTTGTTTTGCACGAGTTTCCTCTTTTCAAGAAATGAGAACTTGACCAGAACCAAAAAAAGTGTCTGGTGAGTCAAAAGCTACAGGACTCGACGAGGCTTGTAGTAGGCTAGTGCATAATCTGACCCGGTTCTCATCAGACGACGGAGTCTTAACGATTTAGCAATGTTTTGGCTCCTCTCTGTGCTCCTGCTTTCGTCGGCTACATGCTGGATTTCTGAAAAATGTTACGTTTATGAAGACGCTAGCATGATTAAGAACACGGGCTTTCTAGATTGCCCGACTGGAAACCTTACGGCGGACTGTACGGATGTCGGCGATGTGAAGACGGATCTTGCCACGCTTCCTCCTCGAACTAACAGCCTTTGCCTGGGAGCAGCACGTGGACTGGTGCTACGTCCAAATGCTTTGGACCGATTCTCCGTTCTTGAACAGTTGTACATTAGAGGATGTCCCAAAGTCATTCATTCTGGAGCTTTTGCAGGGTTGCCACGTTTGCGGCTGATATCGTTCAATGCGAGTCTGACTCAAATCGTGGGATGCTGCAGTTCATCTGTGTCGCCGAACGCTTTCGTGCAGCTCCCCAGCTTGATCCAGCTTTCTTTTAATCACTACAACATCTCCACCATGTCAACAGATGTGTTTAGTGGACTGACGGACCTAAAAGCCTTGCGCTTCCACATCTGTGGCACAGAAGCCCTGGATATTTCATGCAGAATTGCTGAACTCTCACGATCCCTGACGTCACTGTATGTCGGCGCCGATGAGACGGTCACGCTGAGACGCCAGAGCTGTCCTCGCTTGGACGACGCCCCGATGAGTGGACATTTCAGAGCTCTGAAAAGTGTCTCTTTCGTATTTCCAAATCTGAAATATTTGGGCGAGAGTGCTTTCGAGTACTTTCCGGAGATCTCTTTTCTAAACATGCGCGTGAATACGGTTCTCAAGACGCAGCTGTTGCAGTCCGGAGTACGAAGCATCGCGACGTTCGAAGCCGACCTGGAACAAGGTGGTCTCGGGCCGGTCTGCGGTATCGCGTTCGAACTTTCGGTTGAAAACCTCCGCGTAAAATTAGGAACGTGTTTTGCGCTTCGCGACAATATCGGACTCGAAGGATGCGTCGGACTACGAGGAATAACGCTCGCTAGCTCCGCCGTGCAAGACGGGCTGCGCTCCATCCGGGCTCTGAAAAATCTACGCGTTTTGGAGCTGGACGGAGAATTTTCGCCGCGGTCGCTCGAGAAACTCTGTGAGCCGTCTGATTCGGCGTCACTGTTGGAAAAATTCCGCCTCAATAATAGTCAGTTAAACAAAATAACTAGACGGCAGTTTTGTTGTCTCAGAAATCTCAGCGTTCTCGATCTCTCCCATAACAACATATCCACGATACGCGACTTTGCATTTGAAGGATCGGATGAGTTGCAAGTTTCATACCTAACGGACAAGAGTTTACTGTTTTTGACTGATAATCAGACTGGCCTCCGTAGATTGGAATATTTAGATCTGTCAGAGAATAAAATGTCTTCCGTTAACTTTGCCGTATTCGAGGGCCTGAACAGTTTAAAAGTCTTGAACCTGTGCAGCAACAGGATTACTCGGATCACGGCGGATCGTCCGATCTCGCCTTTAGGACTGGCGAGTTTGGAGCGTTTAGACTTGAGAAGAAACAGAATCGCATACGTCGATGACTCTGCATTCGAGCAAATGCAAACTTTAAAGACTTTAATGTTGGATTACAACAAGATTTCCGAAATTAGCAGGCTCACATTCTTTGGTCTGGAGCGTTTAGAGTCGTTGATGCTTGAATATAATGTAGTGAAATACTTTCAGCCCTCCGCCTTGTCCGATTTAACCTCTTTGAGGAAATTCACGCTCGGGTGTCTCAGACATCCGTCGTCCGAGACCGCAGAGGTCGAGATCAATCTCGGTCTCCTGTTTGGTCGCATCCCGGTAAACCTCACCGAGCTCGCCGTCAGCTCGTGTAGCCGCCCCATGACCATCGTGATCGGCAGCGAGAGTGCACCCAAGCCCGGTCTCCGTCTTCGTATCTTCGGACAAAGCGTCCGTTTTCTGGATTGCGAGAAGCCGTTCTTTCTGTCCGTGGTCGATCTTACAGCTGTAGTCAAGCAGCTGTTGTGCGGCTCACGCTTCGCTGGGAAATACTTCAGATCCTTGGAAAGCTTTTTGTTATGTTCTCAAGTTATGTCCACGTTTGTCGATCTGGTCGATCTTAACACGCTTTTGCGCCTTCGGAAGCTTGAATTCGTGAACGTAGACCTCTCTGACCAACCCCAACTTGGCACCATGCTCCACAATCTGACATCGCTGAACGTTTTGGCTTTGTACAAATGCCGAATTCCTTCCTTCAGTGAAGATCTTACCAAAGACTTGAAGTCACTCAAATATCTCATCGTTCAGTTGTACAATGGCTTGAGTGTGGTTGAAACCTTTCCCAGGCCACTTTTAAATCTGAAGTACATGTTTCTGATTAACACGGTGCTCAGCTGCAGCTGTGACAACGCTTGGTTTAACGAATGGGCCAGACACCAAAGGCAAGTCCAAGTGATAACAAGGGCGTACTACAAGGACCTTGCATTAGCATGCCAAAACATGAACGGCATCCAAAACTTTGCCAAGTACACCGAGTCCAGCTGCTTGATAGAT
Organism: Ictalurus punctatus; assembly: GCF_001660625.3. NCBI lineage: Eukaryota > Metazoa > Chordata > Actinopteri > Siluriformes > Ictaluridae > Ictalurus > Ictalurus punctatus. Next base: position 1,672,576 of record NC_030418.2, read on the forward strand.
GTAGAGTTCGTATTGTTCGCCTTGACTTTTCTCGCGATTCTGCTTTTCATGTTAGTGGTTCTAGTCCATAATCTTGCCGGAGATTACTTGCTGGCGTTTATACACATCGCTCATGGCTGGCTTGGCGAAGCCATTCGAGGGCGTGCTAACAGGCGCTACCAGTACGACGTTTTCGTGTCGTACTCTGGAACCGACGAGCGCTGGGTCGTCGACGAGCTTCTTCCCAACCTGGAGACACGAGGACCGCCTTTCCTGCGCCTCTGCCTCCACAGCCGGGACTTTCAGCTGGGCGTGGACATCGTGGAGAACATCACCGCAAGTCTGTACAGGAGCCGCCACACGCTTTGCCTGCTCAGCCGTCACTACCTCCGCAGCAAGTGGTGCTCTTTAGAGATGAAGCTGGCCACTCACCGCTTGCTAGTGGAGAACAGGGACGTTCTGATCGTCGTGTTTCTGGAGAAGATCTCGCCTCAGCAGCTGTCCGCTCACCACAGGCTGGCACGGGTAGTCAAGAAGAAAACCTACATAGACTGGCCCGAGGAACCCGGACGACGCACGGCATTCTGGGATAGACTGTGGGCCAAGCTCGCGCCTGAGCCTGCCCGAACACAGCGATGACTCGCGGATGTTTTTATGGTCTCGGATGATTTTAGAGAACACTTTGGAGAAGAAATACGCACGGAAATGTTTGGAGAAATTGTTTTTATGCAAGACTTTCTTTGATATTAGTCAGCCATGGTTTCTTAAAGTCGTTAAAAAGGTTTACTTTAGCTTTAAGTTTGTATTTACGTCTATATTGATATACATGATATATTTTTAACCATTAATTGATAGTACTGTTGTAATTGACTGTGATTTCTCTTAATTTATTCATTTTATTTTGCTTTTATTTCAATTTTATCTAGAATTTTTAATGGTTGAATCATCCTCATCTATATCACCACTATTATTATTATTATTATTATTATTATTATTATTATGTCTCATTTGTAAAATGCCTGTAAGCAACTTAAGCTGCTTTGCTATGCATACTCAAGTTGTTTGTATTAATTATTGTTGTTATTCTGATCATTCACCTTATAACACGTGCTTCACACCTCCTGGCCAACTGTAAAAATATGTCAATATATTCTCATCATACTAATTTAATCTCAGCATGTTATTACGGAGCTACTTTACAGTTTATGCAAATGAGTTCACTGCCTGAAAGGCTTTGATGTGTGTTATGTTTTATGTTTGACTTTCTGAAGCTCCAGCGTACATCAGTTTAAAAACGATGGCTTTACTGGGAAAGGTGTGTAATATTTATTTACTTTCTTGGTCGGAACGCTGGAATTAGTAGGCATGTTGCTTTCCTTTGAATATTATAAAGCACGCAGCTACAAATTCAACCAGGAGGTGGAGCTGGAACAACATCTTTTGGGCCTGGGTCCTTCTTAGAGGTATACACTCGCTGTCCAGTTCATTAGGAATACGGGTAACCCCACTCGTTCTTGCAGTTATCCAGATGTAAGAGCAGCGCAGTGCGTAAGGTCGTTAACGTTAACGTTTCGGTTAACGTTCACATCAGACATCAGAACGGCTGTTGGTGCCAGATGGGCCGGGTTCGGGTATTTCAGAAAGGAGTTATGGAGGGAAAAGACGGAGGTCGCGAGTCCGTCACGGCACGATCACGTCGTGTCCCTGCTCCTTGTGTTCCTCTTCCTCCTCCAAATGAGCATCCTCAGCATCCACGATATCACCCCGACTAAGCGTCGATGGAGCCGGTGGTGCGGATGAAGAGATCTTCGCGTCGGACCCGCGTCCACTTTGTAGCTCTGTATGTAAAATTCCCAGTCCCGAACTCTCACTCCTGAGTTCATTTGAATGCAGAATTTCTCACTCGCTCTCTTTCTCTCTCTCACACACACACACACACACAAATCCTCTCCACATAGTCGGTCAACCAATGAAAAATCAATTACGGCTGGACACACTGTAGGTCAGCGCAGCCGTCCTGACTCTGATATACTTCAGTGAAGCGTGAGAGAGATTACCGTACGACACGCCGACTAAAGCGGTCTGGATGAGGTCAAGTGTGAACGTTTTTTTAATGTTGACCGATGTCGTAAAACGTGAAAACGGCGGTTTGTCACGTCACCGGATCGATCGCTTCAAACGTGTACAACTGGCGCAACCCTTAAAAGCACGACGATGCCTGTGCGATGAAATATGAACACTATATACAGTATCCATGCCCCGAGAACCCCGAGACAAAAGTCTTGACTCCTTTGCAGATTTTAAATCTGACGTTTATACCGTTCAAAAAAGCATGACGCAGGATACCGGACACATCTCCGAAATACCCTGTAATTCCATAAGCATTGTTCAAAACAGCTGGAAAATGATGACGCGTCTCCGTTTTATCGCTCGTACGAACTTCCGTCGACTCGTCGTGCCGTCTCGTGTTTCCTTCCGTTGACCCTAGCGACGAAATCCTTATTTAAGCGTTACGCTCCGAGCGTTTTCTGCTCCGATACGGGAAATCGATGCATCAAGCCTTCCTGTCATTAGCTCATCGCCTGCAGTATCCGAGTTCTGTACACGGTCGGCGTTTTTGAAAGAACCGGTGTATTCTCTCCGGCGCTGTATTCCCAGACCGTTCCGAAATCGTTGTTCTTTTCTTCCATCAAAACTCCCATCGAATGTAAGCCTCCGATGCTAAGTGGCGCTCGCGTACGTTTTGGTTGTGGATGACGAGTAACGTACACGTCAGTGGAGCTTTTTTTTTTTTTTTTTTTTTAAACACGTCGCAGAGATTTAGGGCTAATACAGTTGTGTGCAAAAGTTTGAGCACCCCTGACCAAATTACGTCTAGTTTCTGGGCTTGCCAGTTTCAGTTGTCAGTGATGTTGAAGTCAGGGGACTGTGAGGCCCATTCCAAAAGCTTCGTCTTGAAGAAGTCCAAGGTGGATTTTGAGAGATATTATGGATCCGTTGTAGAAGACAGCCTCTTGTCAGCTACAGTTTGTTTGCAGAATTTGCTGATATTTAGAGGAATCCATTCTTTCATCTACCTACCGCTTGCAGTGTTTCCTGTGCCACAAAACCTCAAAGAATAACCTATCGACGCCCTTGCTTAACACTTAGCAACGTGTTCTTTTCCTCAAATGTTGCTCTTGTATCCCCTACAAACGTAATTTCGGTGGCCATTTTACATCATCAGCCCGCAGCACATGTTCCCTTTGCTGATCAAGTTGCAGGTCGAGTTTCCTCCTGATGACTCTTCCATGCAGACCATGTTTGCGCAAGCACCACTGCACCACCACTCTCGTACCAGATTAATCTTCCTGCAGTTCCATCCGAGAGATTTCTCGCCATGACTTCCACAGCTCACCTTATCTGCCATGTCGTAACGATACTTCAGACGGGTATCCGTCATTATCGAAAAAAAAGCCGATACGTCCGGTTCAGATCGCGAGTTTGTCGGCTTTCCCTTTGCTTACTCCTTGTCCGTAGCAGTTCTATGTAACGTTTGTCGTTACTATAGAAACGATAACGAGCGCAGTAGTATAAACCGGTTTTATATGAACACTTCTCATAGTCAACATCATCTGACCAATCAGAATCGACCGTTCAGCAGCACTGTGGTCTAAATAAGGATAAACGTTTACGAATATTGCAAGATGGTTGTTTTTTTGTTTTTTTTTTCCTGCTGAGTGCAGTCTCTCTTGACTTCTCTCTCTCTCTCTCTCGTTCGTTAGAGAGGTTTGGTACTTCAGTACACACCGCCACTGAAATGAAACTTCATCGATCGAGCCTTCTAGCTACTACAAATAAGGAAATGACGGAAATAAGAGAGAAAGGATTCATCACTCATCCCGCCGGCACTTTATCGATCACCGACTTTCTCCAAGTATTAACCTCTCAGACAAGGAGAGATCATGGGAGTTGAGACGTTTACATAAATTGTGTTTGGCGTCTCCGGTTTATTAATACGCAGCTTTTATTCACTTGAGATTGTGACGCGGGCTTTTAGGTCTGAGGAACAGACGCATAACATTTGAGGCATTACTCTATTCAATACGTCCAGAGCGAGGCTATGAATGACAATGTGGCTTGGAGGCTGTTTGGAAATGGCTGACATTGCTGATTCTCTCTCTCTCTCTCTCACACACACACACACATATACACACACGCACTACAGCATGAAGGCTCACAGCCAAAGATTTCATTTGTGTGTGTGTGTGTGTGTATTTGATTTGCTGCTGTTGTGTTTATTTATGCAGTCAGCGTTCATTTCATGTTCCTTCCTCATCTATCCTATATGGACTCGTTTGCATCTTCGTATGCAATGATCAAAGCGAAAGCCCACACACTGCGTATGCGTTTTTACATAATCAAGCTGTTGAGGTTTTTTTTTTTTCCAAAAAAAAACAAAAAACAATTTTGTAGTCATTTCTTGAGTGAAAATGAGAGCATGTTCTGGCAAAGAGCACGGAAAAAGTTCTCGTTCACTTTAGTGTCGTTAATGCGCTCTTATCAGGACGTGTGTTTACGAAAGACTGAACGGAACAAGATGCCTCGGTTATATTGAGCGGAAAACGTTTGCATAGACCGAGAACAAGTCTTTTTGATTGCTTGATAGATTATCTGCTCATTCCTGGCCTTTAGAACGGACTTCTTCAGTGCGCAAATTGTTCCTGATGCCAGTGCGTGAAGTTGGGAAAGTTATGCGTCTTTCGCAGGGTAGAGTTACGCACCTGCGTATGCAGATTTTATGCAAATCGCCTTCGTGTGATTCCCGCCTCCGTGGATTTTTGGAGCGGAGAGGGGCGTAACCTGGCCTGGGCATTTTTAAAAAAAAATGATTTAGCCCCGAATAAGTCTACGCTTGGAGCGGTTTGTCACCATGTAACTGAACGACGGTAAAAGAAGAAGCGTGAGGCGTGACCAATCAGACGGGAAAATACGTGGAAATACTCGTGTCTTATTGGCTGACAGTCTCTCAACTCTGCTGAACGCTAGCTCACACGGGCAGTTAATCAGGGGGAAATGAATGTACGCCGATTTTTATTTATTTATTCATATATATATATATATTTTAGCAGTAAAGGGGTTGAAACTGAAACATTAGCATCCTGACATGCTGAGCAGGAAGACAAGGTGTGTAAATGTCTATATGAGTTCCAGGCTACGTGAGCATGCTATGAGCAGAGCATAAGCACAGCTAGCGTACTTTCCATGGCACTGTAGCATGTTTGCATGTAGCAGCGATAGCTTAGCTGTGCCTCCCCTTGGCTAGCGACACCAAACTAACCTAGCCTTATTATAGTTTATCGCCATCCCATGCAAGCAAGCAAGATAAAAAAAAGAGGAGGTTTCGTTATCAGATGAGCGTGTAGCTTATACGGTATTCATGTGCTAAAGAAAGACGTGTTGTTGCAGATAATAGCGCAGGGACGTTTCCCTTTTTTTCAAAGCGAAACTTCCAGACACGCACATAGAGAGAGCGCTAAAGCCCATGCGTAAGCAGCTTTTCTTTACGTTGACCCAGAGTGCGTTTTCCTGCTGATGAAATAGAGTGATCCATTTACCCCCCCCCCCCCCCCCCCCCCACCGGCCCCCCCCACCCCCGAACTGCCGTCCACGCAAAACAAATAGAGCAGGAACCTCGGCTTCCATCTCGTCCATTTAATTAGCATGATGCCCAGAGCAGCTCTCGCGTCCGTTGTCCATTCATTCATCAGACGCACCCAGCACAGCTTTTTAATCCCCTCCGAAACACACTCGTCTTTTTTTTTTTTTTTTTTTTTTGTTTGGTTCAATATTTCTGCGTCAGCAGCAAACAAGCGGCGAGCTCAAACTTTCCTCCAGACCGCAACCTTGGCTCAGTGACCTCACGTGCTCCTGTATTTCTACCTTTATTTGCGTACCGTGCGAGTTAAACCAGGAGCGTGCACTTCCGATACTTTGCTCGTGAGGAAAAGTGACTGGGAGGGTTGACGCGTGAATGAAGATGGATGGCGGGACGAATTCTCCATTCGGCTGCTGATCTTTCGAAGACGGCGTTGTCGACGTTAGTATTGGCCGCTCTGCAAAAACATTCCGCAGAGCTCCCGTCATTACAGTGGACAACAGAAGTGGTCAGATGGTGCTTCAAAGCACCGAAGGAACGCTATTTTTATTCTACCTTTTCTTCTTCTTCTTCTTCGTCTGGATAGGATGTCGGTTCTATGGCAGCCCATAGAACCGTCTAGTAAAACGTTGTGAAATTTTGGCACACCGACTGAAGATGGTCTGAGGAACATTCTCACCAAATCTGGGCCAGAGTACTGCCAATGCTGTAGCGCCACCATCAGGTCAAATTTGTGCCTAATTTGGACCTACCTTTAAGGTCATAACTTTTGAACCGTGTGTCCAAAATGTAAAAGCCAGGCATCGCTGGATTCCCTGGGTTGAGACGAGTTCGACACTCCGCGTGACGTCAATTTCCACCTAATTTAAATTGAAATTTTTAAAAAAAAAACCCACCTAACTGTTTTTCCGCTACTCCTACAGATTTTGTCCAATCCTCACCAAATTTGGCGCACATCATCTTCAGAGTAAGCCTCACAAAACTCAGGTTTGCCTGTAACGTGCCAACGAATCTGACAGAGAAGCTGGCAAACAGGAAGTGAGGCTGTATTGAGCGACGACTTTGCGCACTGACGGAAATCTCGGGAGGCGACTTCAGCACCGTGAGCCGAGGCTATGCAACAAATTTAGTGACAGCACCACTTACTGGTCAAAAGTCGCGATAACATGCCGAAAACGCTTCCATCTAAGTGCGAAAAAACTGGGGGAAAAGGCCCAGACTGATGAGACAAAAACACTTTTTAACTAAAAAGTAACACTTTTTATTACTTTAACTGATTGTGTTCATTAAGTTAAACCTTTCTCATACACTTCTAAACTCATACCTTGTTAATTAGTTATAAGGTTTTAATTAGTGGACTGTTTACTTGCGTAAATGAGAGTGCTAGAGAATTATTCATGCTAATCCTCTGCCCGGTCCTTTCAATTATTTACATTGCTTAAAGCTGTTCCATTATATATATATATATATTTAAAGATTCCCCACAGCACTGCGTCTGACTGCTGGGAAGTGGAGTTAATAACGTGTTCCCTCTTACAGGAAGTGGAGAGGTGAGGAATAAATCCAGCAGAGAGAAGGAGAGCGCGTGCGGGAACGAAGGGAAGAGAGTCGCGTTCAGAGACGAGAGACAGAGTGAACGAGTGGAGACGGAGGGAAATGAGACACCTTTAATCGGAGACTTTTCATTTACATTCTCTCCCTCTGTCTCGCTCTCCGTTTCTCACATTCTCTCTCTCTCTCCCTCTCTCTCTCCCTCTCTGTTTCTCACATTCTCTCTCTCTCTCTCTCTCTCTCTCTCTCTCTCTCTCTCTCTCTCTCTCTCTCTCTCCCTCTCTCCCTCTCTCCGTTTCTCACATTCTCTCTCTCTCTGTTTCTCACATTCTCTCTCTCTCTCTCTCCCTCTCTCTCTCTCCCTCTGTCTCGCTCTCTCCCTCTCTCTCTCTCTCTGTTTCTCACATTCTCTCTCTCTCTCTCCCTCTCTCTCTCTCCCTCTGTCTCACTCTCTCTCTCTCCCTCTCTCTTTCTCTCCGTTTCTCACATTCTCTCTCTCTCTCCCTCTCTCTCTCCCTCTCTGTTTCTCACATTCTCTCTCTCTCTCTCTCTCTCTCTCTCTCTCTCTCCGTTTCTCACATTCTCTCTCTCTCTCCCTCTCTCTCTCCCTCTCTGTTTCTCACATTCTCTCTCTCTCTCTCTCTCTCTCTCTCTCTCTCTCTCTCTCTCTCTCTCTCCCTCTCTCTCTCTCTGTGTTTCTCACATTCTCTCTCTCTCTCTCTCTCTCTCTCTCTCTCCCTCTCTCTTTCTCTCTGTTTCTCACATTCTCTCTCTCTCTCTCTCTCTCTCTCTCCCTCTCTCTCTCCCTCTCTGTTTCTCACATTCTCTCTCTCTCTCTCTCTCTCTCTCTCTCTCTCTCCCTCTCTCCGTTTCTCACATTCTCTCTCTCTCCGTTTCTCACATTCTCTCTCTCTCTCCCTCTCTCTCTCCCTCTCTGTTTCTCACATTCTCTCTCTCTCTCTCTCTCTCTCTCTCTCTCTCTCTCTCTCTCTCTCTCTCCCTCTCTCTCTCTCCGTTTCTCACATTCTCTCTCTCTCTCTCTCTCTCTCTCTCTCTCTCTCTCTGTGTTTCTCACATTCTCTCTCTCTCTCTCTCTCTCTCTCTCTCTCCCTCTCTCTTTCTCTCTGTTTCTCACATTCTCTCTCTCTCTCTCTCTCTCTCTCTCCCTCTCTCTCTCCCTCTCTGTTTCTCACATTCTCTCTCTCTCTCTCTCTCTCTCTCTCTCTCTCTCTCTCCCTCTCTCTCTCTCCGTTTCTCACATTCTCTCTCTCTCTGTTTCTCACATTCTCTCTCTCTCTCTCTCCCTCTCTCTCTCTCCCTCTGTCTCGCACTCTCCCTCTCTCTCTCTCTCTGTTTCTCACATTCTCTCTCTCTCTCTCTCTCTCCCTCTCCCTCTCGCTCTCTCTGTTTCTCACATTCTCTCTCTCTCTCTCTCTCCCTCTCTCTCTCTCCCTCTCTCTCTCTCTCTCTGTTTCTCACATTCTCTCTCTCTCCCTCTCTCTCTCTCTCTCTGTTTCTCACATCCTCTCTCTCTCTCTGTTTCTCACATTCTCTCCCTCTCTCTCTCTCTCCCTCTCTCTCTCTCCCTCTGTCTCGCTCTCTCCCTCTCT